>NW_008794154.1:3237714-3250866 GCF_000699145.1 Aptenodytes forsteri | reverse complement strand
CATGCTCAGCATATAAAGCTGGGGGAAGAAGAAGGAAGGGGGGGACATTCGGAGTGATGGCGTTTGTCTTCCCAAGTAACCATTACACATGATGGAGCCCTGCTTTCCTGGGGATGGCTGAACACCTGCCTGCCGATGGGAAGCAGTGAATGAATTCCTTGTTTTGCTTTGCTTGCGTGCACGGCTTTTGCTTTACCTATTAAACTGTCTTTATCTCAACCCACGAGTTTTCTCACTTTTACTCTTCTGATTCTCTCCCCCATCCCGCCGTTGGGGAGTGAGTGAGCGACTGTGTGGTGCTTAGTTGCTGGCTGGGGTTAAACCACGACAAATATATTATACTATATTAGGTTAAATAAGTATTACATGACATATATTTATATTTACGTGTGTGTATTTAAAATATATGTATGTTTATGTATGTTAAGCTATATCAGTGCTGTTGCATGGCTTTGCACTGCTACCAAGGCAAGCAGCTAAAGTTTCTGCCACATGTTCTTTAATGCTGCTGGAAAACTGCATTCAAATAATAGCAATTAGATGTGGGCAGGTTGTCCCAAAAGAGCTTTCCTTTCTCTCGTTATTGCTAGTTATACAAGCTTTAGTCAAGAAAGAGTGGAATTCAGCCCTAGGAAGCAGTTCTCCTGTCTTTTCCAATAATTTCTGAGAAAACCTAGTTATGGGAACTAGCTTGCTGGAGTTTTAAAGATGACTCAGATACTAAGCAGGCTGAGGTGAAGGAGTGAGTGGGATGCGTAGCGACAATTTACCATAAAATGGGAGGGATTTTTTTGATTACTGCTCTATTTGAAAATGCACATTAACTCCATTGGTTCCAAGATATCTTACAAATAGCTGGGTAATTCTATCATTATCTGATGGTCCCTGAATATTCATTTTCTTTGCATAAATGCAAAAAGACTTAGGATTTATGATAAAAAGGATGGGAAGACAATGCATGAATGCCTAGAATGAAGCCTGTTTAGAACTGTGCAGTATTTCCTATTACTGTTAACAGCAGCCAGTCCCTGGTGCAGCTGCACACGTGTGTGGTACAGGCAGAGGCAGGTAAAACCCCATGTGTGGATTGCTCTGCTTGAAGCAGGGGGGAAGTACGTTGATACAGGTCACTTTTTGTAGGAATGTTGCCTGATACTACAGTAGTGCTACCAGTTAACTCAGACAAACTCTAAATGCAGACACAATCCAGGAATTCCTTTTAAGCTAATACAGTTTTCTTTCTTTGAACCAAGAGTAACTTGGGACTGATCTATTCCAAGAGGAGAGTTTTGCAAAAGGTATCCACATACTTCGATGTTTTATTAGTATATCCTGTAATAGAAAATATTTGAAAGCACATTCTTCTGCTAGTGAAGAGTACTTTGAGATGGCGTGAGTGCTTCGAGATGGCATGCAGTAGCTTCACTGCCCTTATTGCTGCAGAGAGGCAGTGACCCTGAAAAAAGACAAGTCAGCTTAAGGCACAAGCTGCAAGATTTCCTGGTTATTTCCCTCGCAGTTTTGAGTCAGTATCCAAGGGTTTCCCAAACCCACAGTTCAGAGCTCAGACTCTTCCAGAGTAAGAGGCCAGCTGGCATCCTGGCTGCTGGGATAGCTTGTCAAGGAGCCAAGAGTGTGAGCTTACCTGGCAGTCTGGGGGCTGTGGCCTTGCTTCAGTCCACGTAGCTGTCAGCACTGAAAACACCAGGGTTCTGACGGAGGAGCAAGCATTTCAGAAGGCAGTTTTGTAAGAAACAAAAAAAATGCTTGCCCAAAATGCAACATTTGAAATATTTATTATGAATTCAGCTCATGGTGCAAAGGGATTTGATAGGATGTGCATGACTTCGACTTGAAATGATACAGTACTTGATGTGGTACTTAAAAAAGTACTAAGGTATATCTTCTAACATAAGCAGATTCACAGGATAAGGTTTGTTAAGAATTGTTTTTACAAAACCCAGCTACTCCTGGCCAGTGCTCTTGCTGATTACCTGCACAAAACCCCCTTGGATTCAGATTTTGTTCTGAACTTGAGATATGGACAGTTTTTCAAACACCATCAAATATATACTGCTCTAATGCTGGATGCTAAATTCATATGCATTTTATAATGTTTTACTTTTTGAATGTAAAACTAAATAAAACAATATTGGCCATTTTTAGCAGCAGCATTTAAATACTCATCCAAACATGAAATTTAGCAGAATGTTGCAGGTGGGTGCAGAACTATGAAGATCCTGGGATGTGTTGGCACAGATTCTGCAACGCTGGAGCTGAAGAGAGCAGCCAGGAAACAATATTGCTGAGCCCACGGGGACAGTTGCCCCAGCTGGGAAGCGGGTGAAGGCTGTCTGCCGCCTCCTGCCTGCCCCTGCCCAACTCTCCTGGCTCCACTGGGCCCCCGGCATGTGCCCCACATGGAGAGGGGAGCAGGTGGGGAATGTCAGCACAAGGGGAATCCTCAGCCACTGCTGCCTCCTTAAGGCATCTTTCTGCTTGCTTTGTTCTGCCTCAGCTGGGGCCAAGAGTCTGACCGTGACATCTGAGATCTGGCATTGTAGATTGCCCTTGTAGATGTTAACCTGATCAATTATTCTGTAGTTCTCTTTGCTAAAGTCTCGTTTTGCATTAAAATTGGATGTTGTCTTGTATCATAATCCTGTATGTTGTTTCCATGAAAACAGAAGTTTCTCTATAAGAGAATATTTTCTTATCAGCTAATGTAAAGGATAACTACTGTGTTCTGTATAGCTCAGTCCATAACTAAAAGTTCATATAGTTTTGCATTGCTGTTATCTCTCATCTTCTCTTTGATGATGATACTGACTGAGTTTAATGTGTGTAGGACGAGTTGTAGTAAAAAGCTGTTTTCTGCAGCTATCCTTACCTCTGGTGCAATGTGAGAACTGTGTGCTGGTTTTTTGTGCCCTCAAATGTTATTAAATCCTGCTTACATTTATGTTTCTCTTCATCTCTGCTATATTCACAAATGCTTTTGTTAAAACTGAAATCAAAACAGTAAGATGACACATATGTCTGAACCTCTTCCACTCATTCACATTCTCCTTTGAGCCACTCAGTAGAAAATATCTTCAGCTCTAAGAAACAGGAGTCTCTTCTGCTAGACCAACTAATTGACAAAGTTGTGCCTTTAATCCCTTAATCAATGTCAAAGCCAAATACACAGAAGCAGTACTGGAGTAAAAGCTTTGGTAGTGTGGAATACATTAGAATGCTGCCCCAGGGCATCAAAGACAATGTCTAGCAGGTGACTATTACACAGCAGGCAAACACAGGCCAAGTTCACACGGGGGACAAGCGGAAAGAGCCATCTACAGCTCCAGGTTGTTATCATTTGCAAGCAGTGGAAACAGTGACACACGAGGTGCAAGAAGGTCCTTTGGTGTTTATTGACACAATTTCAGATCTTCATTTGATTGTATATATATTGAACTGCTCAAGTAACACTGAAAAGTAATTATTAAGCAATTACAGTGACCTAATTTGCCCTTTCAAAATTTGGTTCTATGTTTTGTGTCATCTTATCCTGTCACTCAGTGAAATCATAATTAAGTTTCACTGCAGCATAAATGTTAGTGAAATGTGCCGTCCAAGTCAATCAGTGTTATGAAGAAATTAATCTAATCCAGTTCCTCCTCCTAATGAACTTCTTCATTAGCTGCTAGCTCTTATCTCTAGTCTGTACTGGTCAGGCAGAGAGTATCTTCAGCAACAGTTTTGTTACCTCTTTGTCTGGTGGCTTTGTCAATGCATCCCCATGTGAAGAAGGCACGAAGTGTACCTTTTTATGGAAAGCTGTGTCCCATGGCCATAGGTCAGAACATGGGCTTTTAAATGTGGTAGACCCACTTGTGCATTTTGAGAGAGTTGGAATACAAATACCACAAAATGAGATGGAGCCTAAGCCTAGCACCATTGATGATAGTAGTGCAGGGTTTACCTCTCACAATCCTATCCCGTATTTGACAATATGTTGACAAAATGTTTAACTACATAGCAATTAAAGAGCAGCAAAGAGTTTACAGTATAATCTTTTATGTGTAGATATCACCAAATAATTTTGGTGAGAAATTCGTTTTCTGTACTGGTTCCTTTTAAGATTGCCATGATTTGCTGCCCCAGTCATCTGAATATCAGTGACTTTGGAGTGTTGGAGATGGAGATGCAAACACAACAGTATTGTCAAGATGCGAATGCTACAAATTGTGAATCCCTACCCTTTGTGATTAAGTTAACACAGAGTCCATATTACATTATATTGGTCTTTTATGTAAAGCTGTAGGATAAATTATGATTTGTATTACAATTGTTGATCGAATTATTATTTGATAAAATATGATTTAAGATACAAGAAAAAGTAAAGCGCTCAGATGTAGCTCCATTTTTCTGATCATTCCCTAGCTTTTCATTATTCCTATTGTAGTTCCTTTCACACTATAGTACCTCTGGTTCTGGTATTAATTATTCAGCTGTTCCTCCAACAAAGCAGTCAAGTGCAAAGACAGTCTTTTGCTTAGAAGATGCTTATTTAGGTGATGACTCTGTATGTTGCAGTTAAGCATGCAGTAAATAATACTGTAGCATCTTTACCGCAGCTTCCTATATGAGTCAGCAAGCACATAGACAGGAGGGTTTTAGTTTTTATTGGTTTTTTTCTTTAGCATATGGTTAGTATCAAGTTTCTTTTCAAGTGCTTTGTTTATGGATGTTTCTTGTTAGAGCTTTCGTTTCCAAGATACCATTCTTCCTCACTGAAAGACAACATAATTTTTCTGACTAAATCTTGCCTTTTCATCAATTATGCTGTGAATTTCCCCTGATGATATGGGGGAAAAGATATTTCATTTCCATTTCGATGACAAAATTCCCTTCTATACGATGGTGAATGGTTGAGATCCTGACCTGATCTAAAGTCTGCTGAAATCAATGAGCACTTTCTGTTGGCTTTTGTTGTCTTTGGATCAGGCTGTGAGAGCATGATCCTGTCTGCTGAAGTCAGTGGGAATTGTGTCTTTGATTTCACTGAACACTGATGAAGACATTTAATGAACAGTGCATTTAATAGTAGTTGGGTGTTTCTCTCTTAAAATGAGCTACTTGCAAAATCTCTGTTTCCTAGGTACCTAATGTTATAGATGGAGAAATAAAAAGTCAGATAGTCAAGTCTTCTGGAAATTCAGTGGGATTCTCATTCTCCTCTGTTTAGCATTTCTTTATGACCAACATGACAGCAATCATTATTGCATATATTGTTATGATAAAGCCTCATGTATCATTCAGCAAACTGAAAACACGAAGTTCTGTCCAAACGCACTGTAATAAAAAATCCAGGAGTAGAGCTGCTAGTGGTGCATTTCATCATGATGTTTAGTTTAAACATTTCCCCAGCAGCCCTCGCATCTTAAGAGATGCATCACACCCCTGTATGGGCCTGTTTGTTTATTCATTTTAAACCAGTTCCGTCATCTGCAATCACTAATATTTCAAATAGATTGCTGCACAGCTGTGAAATGACTTTCTATTACTACCCCCTGGGCTGGAGTCTGACTATGTTACTCTGCAATCTACAAATCCCATTGCTTATTCCCCTGGGACATTCAATCCCCACTGAAGAGTCATTTCAAAATATTTTGTTGGCAGTTTGGGTCTAGGGATTAATGTTAATTTGATGACAGATACAGTTGTTTCCTCTCCCTTTCCCGTTCTGAAAGAACCACCTCCTTGCCTTTTTCTTTTTGTGTCTATGGCCGTACAGGTACGGCACCTTTTCTGCCACAGGGTCACATTATACCTCCATGTTATCACTCCTCTTGCTCCTGTCAAATCTCCACAGTTAGCATAACAGAGAGAGAGAAATGTCTACGATTGATTTATTGCCCCTCTGTAAATTGGAGTACAATATCCCTTGAAGTTACAAAGATCCGAAGTGCAGCCTGTGTCTCTCTGCTCCACTTTCTCATTGCTCTGCATTTCTACAAGAAACAAAGTTCTACATCTGCTTTTCAGCTTTGTTTGTGTGATCTCATGATCATTAGTCCCCTGGGAAAGAGCACAGACCAAGAGCTCACATGATCTTTACTAGCAGAGACAGTACATGACAAACACTTCTGCATATCTCATGTTTCTGGGTTTCTGTCAGAAAAACAGAGCCACACAATCCGAATTTTCTATTGCTTGGCCCATATTCAGTATGATGAAGACAGACTATATGTTTTCATACAGAGCGCAGCACATATGCTTTACTGTAGTTAGTCACATATTGTAAAGATTTTTTACATCTTTTACTGTTCCCATTTAATTTTGGGTTGTCAAAGAAATAGTACTAGACACTGCGTGCAGATTGATGTCATGACCCATTCTGTTGTTAACAGTATTTTATGGCAAATGACTTCAGGGTACATAGTTCTGTTCTACCCTTTTCCGTAAGGACGAATGACCCTTTTCATATTGGCATGCGTGCCTGTAGCCTCATGATGGAGGATTCAAAGGTTCTGGAGCTCAAACAGTGGGCTGGACAGGCAAGCAAAAGAGCATTGTATGAGTGAGAGTGTCGAGGTTGTTTTACAAGCAGCGTGTGATAGCTGGCTGTCCTTTCAGATGTAGAGCGGTGCAGAAGGCCTTGTGGGATTCAGTCCTGGCGGGCTGGATCTGCACAGCCCGAATCACCAGGGAAAGTCTTTAGACTTCAAAAGTCTCTTCCATCAGGCTCCAGTAGCACTAACACTTGTTCAATTAGTAATTCCATGATGCCCCTGTAAACTAAGATGTACTTTAACAAAGGAAAACTTTAACCTGTGTAGTATAGAATGAAATTTCAATCTTTGCCAAGTATCCATGCCTCTCAAAGTAACGTTGTCAAAGCTGATGGACCTCATCATGGTGGCAGCGTCCAGTGTGTCTTCCACAGGGGCCAAATGTTGTGGAAACATGGTAGAGTCCTCCTAGGCATAGCCTATGTGCCAGGCTATTGTCTCCTGGCCTGTGCGGGAGCGCTCTTGCCTGGAGGCCTTCCAGGAAGCAGAGGCGCTGAGATTTGCGTTTCGTATGAATCTGAGGCAGTGGGAGATGAGGAACAGTTGGGAGAGAAGTGGCAGCAAGACCTCCTTGGTTAGCGCTCTTCTCTGGGAGGTGGGAAGAGAGACATGCACCCACTGCAGTGATTGATGGGGAGGCTGAGGGGGCACCACAAAAGGCAAGACTGTCCAGTCAACTGTGTACTGGAGCACCCAGCGCTTGGGCAAAGAGAGCAGACTGTCATCAGGAGGGGACTGTACTCATGTGCTGAACTGCTCCCCATGCCACAGCAGCAACAGGATGACTCTTGGACACCTCCCATTGTCAGCTGTGCCTTTGCCTTTTTTTTCATGTCAAATCTATCAGTGTCCTGGGTTACTGGCTCTTGCCACTACTACCAGTGATACCAGCCTCAGCTGTTTGTCCGCTGATCTCTCAGGAACTTAGTTTACCCCTCTCTTTTCACTCTCTGGAGTATAGCCCCAACCCTTTCTCATCATTAGTGCTTGGCAGTGGGTGAAACGCAGGGAACATCACCCTAGTTACTCTCCTCACGTCTCAAGCCCCTGAGCCATTCAGGGATACTTCTGCATTTCTCTTAATGATGTCATTTGTTCTACTGTGCAACTACAAGGAGGGAAATTCCCCAGCGTTCCTCAGGATGTCCGGTACCGTCTTCACCCAGACAGCCAGGAAGATATGTCATCCTGCTTCCTTTATGCAGACACCAGATTCTTTGGAGCACATCACTTATTACCATGGAGTCATCAGTCAGGCTTAATAAAACAATAGCTTTGGTGGGGCATTTAAAAATACGTGGCTGTTTATAATGAGATCTGATACCCTGGAGTTATAAAAGGAACTGTAGGGGTATATGGGTGATACTGCAATATTGCTTTGGCCTCGGGGGATTTATTTTGCAATTCAATCTTAAAGTAAGCAAATGGTGTTATACATTCCTGAATTATTTAGTGAAGAGCATGACAAAGTGGTAATTGTAAAAGCTGCTCCTTCCCCAGGAGTACATTCCTTTTCGGCTATCCTGCTAGATACAAAATTGTCTCTGTGCTGCAACTTTTTTCTATTTCTATTTCTGTCTATGGACTTTCATTACAATCCACTTGGACTTTGTTTTTTGAATTATATGTGAGCAGGTTCAGTTTGGAAGTAATAACATTTTTCAGGTTTCCTATTTTTAGTTCTTTTCCATAGTTTTCTGTTGGGATGCTTCAACTTAATTAGTTACAGTAGCTCTTTGGTTTGGCACATTATCAGTTCACTGCATTACTGAAAGTCTAGCACTGATTGATAAAAAGGGGTTTGCATTTTGTTGTGTGTTAGTTACAGTTCTCGTAATTATTTTGGCTAATTGCATCCTAGAGGTTTTATCTTTGTAGGCCAAGATCAATTTATTAATATTTATTATTTAGACAAATGATTCAGAAGAACACTGACCTTTTATTTTTATGTAAGGAAGAAATCTTGATTCTGCCTGTTAGTAGCTGGAAAGGTTAATATCATACCTAGGAAAACTTCCATTAGGAAAACACTGAAAGAGGAGATATGTACCAGCAGTTACACATACAATCAGTATATATAACATGGTGCAGCAGTCTTTTTGTAGATGGAAGCAAACAGGTATTAGTTTGTCCTGGGAGGAATTGTTATTTTCACTGATCTGTGTTACACAGATGCCCATAGGCACCAAATGTTATTATGTCCCAGCGATTGAGATGCTGCATTGATGGATATTGCACATTTCTGTGTTGAAGAGCTTCTTGTCTAAACTGGCTCATAGAAGAGAGGACAACAGTGAAACAAAGGTAGAGGGTTCCTAAAAATTGTCACACTTACACAAGATTCACGTGCTTCTGCTGTGGTGCCCTGTCTCTTGACTGTGTCACCTTTTCTGATTTGCTTGGACTACCATGAATGCTATTAGGCAAATGCAAGTACATGTGTAACAGCACAGAGTCTTCTCCCAGTTTCCCCAAGGCAATCACAGAGCTTAGGACAAAATATTTTGGCAAGGGTTCCTTGATTTATACTTCAAGTGTCTTAGATGAAGGCTATAGCAAACATGCATTTCTATTAGAATCGAAGACATTCATCTGCACTAGTTTGTGTTTGTTTTAATGAATTATGTGCAATAAAGCCATTTTGGGGTTGATCATGGGCATCTGCTTCAGAGTTTGGATCACCCCCCAATCATACTGCTGAAAAAAACTGTACTTGTCTACCTCTTATGGTGTAATGTGTTTATGAAAAAAAGGCAACTGATGATTGTTTACGACACAGTTTGTAGACTCTGACTTCTGACTGAAGTTTAAGTTGTGAATCTAAGTCAGACCCTTTAGCTGATGATCATGGGTTGGTCTTCCATTCTCTGAGATTATCATTCACTACTGGATTCTTTTTTCAACTGATGAAGTATAGTCTCCCAGCAGCCTGGTTTTATATCTGCAATATCTCTTCTTGATTTTACCGTGCTAGCCTGTGTTCACTCTCCCTCCTGGATGACATGGCAGGTTCATTTCTTGCATCCATTTCAAACTTGGAAAAATTCTGCTGACACAGCTGAAGCTGCATGTCAGGTTAGTGCAGAAGAAAGAAAAACTACATGGACCAACTCTCAGTCTCAGTCTGACTCATTGGCTGTAGTGCTGACAGCAGAGAAAGCCTCTAGTGAAAACAAAGTCCTTTCGATGCAAACAGGTTGAGGCAGCCTCAGCCCAGCCCCAGCTGTGCCCTGAGTCAGAGGAGCAGAGGCCGGCTCTGGTCCCGCGGCCAGCCGTGCTGACAAGCCTCTCCTGCGCAGCTCTGAGGCCAGAGCTGGCCTGCACAGCAGGTACAGTGATCAACAGCTGTTTGTAGCTCATGGTACAGATGTGTCCCAGCATAGACCACACGTAAAATAATGCCTGGCTACATTTGGTCACGTAGCATTAGTTTTCAAGGCACTTCTCATTTTCTTATAGGAACATATTTATGTAACCCCATATTTAATAAACTGCAACTTTCTTTCCCCTTGACAGCGGAAAAATTTTTCATCTTCAGTATTTTACAACTATGTAAAGGTAAAAACTGCTGAACAAAACCAAAAATGAGTAAAATACCTCTTTTTCATTGACTAGAAAAAATGGTGATTAAACCCACTTTATTTCTACCCTGTATTTTTTGTCCAAGCAGGATTGTCTCAGGAGCCTTTGTGGTTTATGAAAGTTTCATTTTAAATGGTTATGAAAAGTTTACGGCTTTTTAAAATAATGCCGATAAATAATAGAACTAGTTGGTTTTATTTTCTTTGTTTTCTTAGGTTAATATTTATGTACTTCAGTTGCCAGTGCCTTTGGCCACTATGGACTTAGCAGTCTAGTGTCCACTATGTGCGCGCTGAAGTCCCCATCACTGGTTGTAGGGCTGTGGATGTTTGGTGAATGGGGTGTGATATGGGACCTCTCTCCTGATGCGGGGCCTCTGAGATGCCACACAGGTGTCTGGTCCTGACTTTGTTGCTGAGGAAGAGTTTTGTGGCCTGCGGAATACAGATCACGTTCTCGACGCACCGGCTGTTCCTCTGTGCACAGGGTAACCAACATGTCCACACCACAGCTGTACGTAAAGGGCTTGTCAGCTACCGAAAATGTGAAAACGAATGTAAGGGACTGAATGGCCGTGGGGTCCATTCTGTTTCCTCTTCAATGTGTGGGGAGCCTCTGGCAATTGTAGGACATTAATTTTCTGTGTATGTATTATTCTTAATTGTATGTTGCATCGTTGCCATATGGTCTGTATCTGGCACTTAGCTTTAGCAGCCAGCCTATTTCTTATTATTATTGTAAGCAGCAGGACGTAGATAGCATGACCTAAACCAGCTGGTCTCTAAGGTACTCCGTCTGTACTTAACTTGGGAGGCTTTCCTTATGAAAGTGTGTAATTAGTTTAAGGCAGTGGGTTCAAACCTTGTGCCTTATTTCTGTATTTAAAATTAATATGTTTAAATAAGTTGTGATTGCAGTCATACAGACATATGATTTTAAGAATGTTCCCTTGTTTATGTTCATTGCAGGGTAAGTATATAAGACTTCATGTTATCTGGAGCAACATTTGGATGAGAGATCTGTCATCAGCTGAAATTAACCTGCACATGTCTCAGAGGAAGATGAAAAGCATTTAAATATGCCAGCTGGAAAGCATTTGCTGTTTCCTTTTATTCCCCCTCTAACACTGAAAATCCCATAATGTGCATCTGTGTAGGTCTCATAGTGCTCCAAGTAGCGGGAGGTTTGTGTGGCATTAGGGCGTACTAAGCCATTTAGACAACCTTGATGTGTCAATAATCCCTCCCATCAATTAAAGCTGAGCAGCATCTCCTGCTCAGCCTCTTGGGCACTCTTGCCTACTCAGTTCGATTTACTTAGGGTTAGCAATGGCTTTATTAGGAAGTGAAATGCTTTTGTGAATATAATCTCCTGACCAAAGCTGGTGGAAGGCTGCTAAGGATTAATCCCACCCTCCAGTCTCAGACAGCATCTCTCGATACTGCTTGGAACAGAAATCACTCACCATTAGAAGCACACACAAAGACATAACTGGTGAATCCAGTTTATCTTACATGTTGGGCCAGAGCTGCTTTTCTCCTTTTGCATGCCCAAAGCCTTCCTTTGTGCAGGGTGGGAACTTAGCTGAGGATGAATTTATTCAATGGAGTTTCAATGTTGCCTGAAGATTAAATGAAGCCAGTCTGGTTTGCACCACCCAATACCAAAACAGTTTAAATCAGAAAGCTAAAATAAGATAGGTGGATATGCACTCTGAAGGCCCTAATCATTGAATAATAGCTGTCCTTGCTTTCTGATTCTGCAGGAATGCAGACGTATATTTCAATATAATTTTGCTGACAGAACAAAGCTGGCCCCTCACAGCTCAACTCCAGATGTCAGCCCTGTTCTTGGCATGCCTGCTACAGAAGACAATCTTCACTTACCACTTCATCTCTGAAGACCCCCTTCATGTGGAAGACATCTGCTTAGTCAGCAGCAAAGTTTTGGCCGTGTTTTGACATGAGAAAACTCTTTGTTTTCTTTAGAAGGTTCATGCAATTCCTGACTGTCTTCAATGGCTGATGACAAAAATATGACAAAAAAATCTTTCCCACTTCTCTAGGAATGTAAGTCATAACCTGTCTCTCCAAATGAGGGAGAAGGCAAAGACACAGCAGGCCCTGAACAGCTGCAACTTAAGGAGTGGATCTGCACTTTCATTAACTGCCTGAACAGTAAATGAGTTTAAATATCCTGAGCACTATTCATTTTTGTCTTCAAAGCTTTGGAAATCCATCTTGCTTTGTAATGATATGGGGAAAATAACTAAAGCAAAAGGATGCTTATTTACAGAAATGTACAATAAGTTGTAACTAAAAATACAGCTAAAAAATCAGAATAGCATATCCCAGGGTCTGCTGAATCATTGAGAATGGAAGGATAAAGAATTCTTGATACATCAAAAGAAAAGCCTTTTACAGTAGGTCCTTCATTTTGGTCCATTTTGGGAAATGTGTTCAGCAGTGACAATGAAAGGGCACACACTGCTCCGACTGATAAAAAGCAGGCCTAGATGGTTCAGATTAACATTCTAGTGCAACCAAAGAGGCTCAGCATGTCTAAGTAATTTACTGCAAATTGGCAGATGGCTGTAGTAAAAGGATTACCATGAATCAAGTTAGATGGCAAGTGTAACAAAGCAATAGCAAGTAAAAATAATATTGCTTTTCTCATTCCTATTAAAAACTAAGTGAACACCAATAGCTTCAAAGCATATTGAATGACAGCAGCTTTTGATACCAGCTAAGAGCTCACCCAAAGCTCCTCTTCACTTTTTCATATCCTGTCCTGACCTCCCTGTTGCTCTGTCCCCGCTGCCTGCACTTGCACTGATTGCCTAGAAGTTTCTTCCTACCGAGTTGGTCTGACAGCATCTTGGCTGCTGCCTAGTTACCGTTGCAGGCAGAATTGCCCTTTAGGTGCCCCAAGAGAATCACCCCAGTCCTGGTTTTCGGCAGGGATAGAGTTAATTTCCTTCCTAGTAGCTGGTACAGTGCTGTGTTTTGGATTT
>NW_008794154.1:3229201-3237217 GCF_000699145.1 Aptenodytes forsteri | reverse complement strand
GGGAGTGAGCGAGCGGCTGTGTGGTGCTCAGTTGCCGACTGACTGAGGTTAAACCACGACACCCCAACATCCTTCGTTCTTTACATCATGGCCAAAAAGCCCCCGTAAATGGAATATGTCAAGCTTTCAGCCATTCCAGTGTCCAAACTTCTGAGTATGTAGCACTTGGGACTATTCATTAATATATGGTTTTGCTCTGGCACCTCTTCTTTTGTCCTTTCAATGTTTGGTCCCATTTCACTTCTGTTACCAAGCTATGGAAGAGCCCACTCCAGATGGATCTAGACAGCCTGTATTAAGTTTTAATGAGATGATCCCCTGGGCTGGCAAGAGAAGGTGGAACAGAAATCATCTTTTCCTGTGCTTGCCCTGCAGTATACCCAGCCTTGAGGTAGGTCAGTGCGAGAACTAGCTGACAGTGAAGGCAGCACATAGGTGCTATTTCCATCTCCCCTTCCCCAGCACCAGGGTGCTCACATTCAGTTCCTGAAGGTCATAGCTTTTTATCCCACTTCCAATTGCAAAAGCTTCAGAGGACGTATCTTCCTTGTTTGGGAGGATAAGGTTAGTAGTTATAAATGAAATGTGAATGGATGTTGATGACTACTTTTTTTGGGCTGCCGATTCTGAATAATTAATTCTGTATGGCATCTCATTTGATAGTGGAGGTGCAGCTGACAGCCTGTGATGAATGAGCTGTATGGCTGCTTTCACACTCGCTGGAGTTTGGTACAGAGACACCCTCTAGAGTTTCACACCACTGCACGCTCCCGTGTCATACTGTGTTAATGACACGTCCTGTATCCCGGGGGGACTGCAGTATTAATGGTTTTCTGATCTTCCCAATTAGCTTGACAGATTAAGAGGTCAGAGCCCTATTAGAAATCTTGTGCCAGGTTGGTTGCACTATTTTATTTTACTGTTGTAATCTGTAAACAGTATTTTACTGTTTATCACATGCTAGGAATACCTAAGTGCAGTGTCAGGTGTGTTCTGTCTCAAGGAAAACCTGGAAAGTAAATTTGGGATTCATTTTGAAAGAGCTTGTTTGTTAAAGGTAACAAAAATAACTTATTTTCAGTCAGATTTTCCACTATTTTCATTGTGCATGTACAAATTAAAGAAAAATTGATATATCTTTTCCAGCAGAGTAACATTTAATTTGGGATGTGATTATGAAGATATCACTTTCATAAAAAATAAATAATAACAATTTAGTATAGATGATGGCTTGTGAGGAATCTGCTATCATGTTGTACTGCTACAGCTTTACACATTGTGGGAACTGCGGCTTGCTGCCAGAAAGTGGCAAAAATCAAGTCTTATGTGTATTAAAATGCATTTAGCATTTTAGCTGGTGATACTCATATGTAACTGCAATATAAAAATCTGCTATGGGAAGCCATCTAGTCACACCTAAAAGGAAAAGTTGGCATGACACCATTTAGGTTTACAGCAATTTCCATTGATTTAATATTTCAAAAGTGAGTGTGTGCTTTCTGAATAGGGAGAGCACCTCAGTGAGTCACTAATCTCTCTCCACTTTTCTAGCAAAAAGAAGGCCAGTGTAGAAGGATGCAGGTTTGTAAAGAGCAGAAGGTTTGCTTGGCTCCACAGACCGTGAATTTCACATGAAAAAACAGAATTGGCAGAAAGCCTGCCAAAGGACAGGTCTAATGGGCACATCGATTACTTGATTTTTCTGTGGTAATTACTATTTAGTTCAAATAATTATCCAAGCAAGGCCACAATTACATGACACACATGTCCATATCGCATCCAGATTTACAAAAGTATAACAATAATATCTGGCATCTGAAACCCAAAAAACCAAATTAGCTCAGAGTTAAGGTTTCTCTTGTAGCTCGTAAGCAGGTTGTTGCAATACAGAGCTTTCCTCTAAGCAAAGTTTGTCGAAACTTACTGCATTTCGTTTTTAATTGGAAAACGTTTCATAGGACTCCTAACCAGGAGGCGGCGGTGTTGGGGTGTACCCTGCAGTGGACACCAAGGGACAGATTCCCACCTCAGCTGTACGTGCAGAATTTCACCCCACTGCTTGGAAGCCATTAAGAGCCAGTAAGATGGTGTCCAGGTTAAATCTCAACAAAAGATTTCTATCAGTCTTTCTGTTCCTGAAGTCAACACTACAGATTCCTGTCCTGGTAATGCCTACAGCTAGGCAGTGGAGTGAGGGGTGACTTTTGGTGAAGGTTTCATCTCAAGGAAGACAGGTTTTCCTACCGAGCATTGTTCAGTACAGAGTCTATTTGTCACATTTATTATATGTACAGTGCAATGCGTTGCTTGCTTTTAAAGTCATGCATATGTCACAGATGTGTATGAAATAATTAAATAGTAAGGTTGAATAAGCAGTTGTACTTTGCTCTTGCTTGATAAACCTCAGAAATAACAGTTTGTTTCCCCCTCTTGCTTTACTGGTTATTTGGCCTTTTGGTTTCAGACTTAGATTTCATTCATAATGAGATCACTCCGTTTGTGTTTCTATACTCTAACTAACTGCAGCATGGGAGGATAAGCCCACACAATGCATCTTCTGTTTTAAACACTTTGGTCATTTCAAAGTGCTGCACCCCAGATGAATTAAAAGATGAGCTCGTATTTTTCAGAGCAAGCTAATGCATTAGAAGAATGTGATTCAGCATGAAATATATCGGGTTTTGCTGATGAACTCTGTTGGTTCCTTCATTCTCTCTATCTCAGACTGATTTTAGAGCATTTTCAGTAATAAGAGTCTAGAGTGTGTTCAGACAAGTTCTTATCTATTGCTCAATCAGAAATTTTTGTAATATTTCTGAACTATCTGCAGTGCAGTTGCTTTAGCTCAGAAGACAGTAAACAGGTATATTAGTTAGACACAGCACTTTTCCTTGGTTAATAACTGTATTTTAATCTGTAATGTTTATGACTCTCATTATTTGTGTCAGAGGAGATCCAGGAAGACTCAGTAACGGACAAGGTAGCTAGCTTGTGAGGTGCTGTGCAGAAGTTGAACAGAGAAATGATCACCAGCCAAGAAGTGTCACTGTCTTTTTGCCTGCTGTCTTCTCAGAACTTGTCGAAGGACTTTTTTCCCCGCTCAGTTGAACAACATTCTGTTTCTCCTGTAAGTATCGAATACTTACAGGATACTTAAGTATCTGGTATTGATTAATTGGTATGTGATTCACAAACCAGAATAGTCTGACCAAAAGATCAGTCACCTAAGCAAGATCTCTTGATTCCTGTTTCACTTTGGAAAGGCACTGTATTATCTTTTATTGACAGTGTTAGAAATTGCATTGGCATATTTTTTCCAGCAGAGATTTTATATAAATACCTGCCCCTTCAGATATTACTGGCAATTATTTTTTCATATGACTGTTTTCACATTAATTCTATATTAACAACAGAGTTTCAGATTATCTTCTTAGTGTCTGTAGCCCTTATATTAATCTTTTCTCATACCTGCCTTATTTTTCAAATTTTTAAATTTTCTGATTTATCTGAAAATGGTTTCTATTTAAATACATACATTTAATGCATTTATTTTAATAGTAGGCTTTTTTTTCTTATTTAGAGATAAGCTTTCATTTTCACAGAATTATTTTATATCAATTTCTCATACCACTATCATCATAATGTATCTGTAACCATGGATCTTAATCAAATGCAATTAGAAAATGACTGGTTGAGGATAAATTGCCACTAGTGTAACAGGAACTATTAAAGCAGTGAGCTCTAGAAAAAGGGAGTGTGAGCTAGTAGTTAGTTGCCTGAGCATCAAAAGCAATTTGATTTTATTTCAGACTCTCTGTTGTCCCGAGTAGCAAGGGCCAGCTTGCGCTCTCTTTACTCATACATAGCAAAAAATGCATTCTTTACTACAATAAGATGATTAATACCATAAAACTGATTAAGCTTTCTTACCTATTTACAAATCAATAATGAACGAGCTTTGAACAGCATCTGTACATCTCTTCTGTACAGCACTTTCTTACCTCCTCAAAAGTATACCATATGCATATTGCTGTGTTATTGCTATGTGAATAGTCCCTCTTTGCCAGAGAAAGAATAGTTGATACCCAGCTGGGCAGTTACAGATTTCACACATGCAACACATTACAAATGTCTGAACTCTGCTAATTGTTCCAAGATTCATTAAAGGAAAACTTTCCCAAAGGGAAGTGTATAGAAATGAGGCTATCAGGTGAAGTCCTTGCTGTGCTTTCCTGGGCAGCATTTGCTTTTGCTCTTGCTTTGGTTTTCCCTGTTGAACTCTGCAGTAAAGGTGCTGGGCGACTTTCCTCCTCCTCCCATGCCATCAGCTGGAGGGGCTGCCCAGCTCTCGGTGTAGCACTGTGCATGGGGTTTCTGCCTGACAGGGCACGCTGCAGATGAACGGCTGCTTTGGGGTCCACATGCAAAATAACCCTCCAGTGGACAGCCTCCAAGGGGGCTGCCAAATGCTTACAATGACTTTTGGAAAATAATTAGATGTAAACAAACAGCGGTGCTCTTTGGGAAGCATTTCAAGCCCTGCAGCTCTCCCATGGGCCATCTCATGCAATTGAAAAACGGGGCATATTTCTGGCTTCTCCTTTATATAAACTTTTCTATTTACTGGGAACTTTTTCTGAGAGCATCTGGCTTCTCCTCTCTGTCCCTTTTCTCCATTCCCTTTTTAGTTTCTTTAGTTCTCACTCCACTGCTTTCATCCCCTGCAGTTGGGGGCTATTTTCCAGTGACTGCAGTGAGATTAGGGCTGGGATCACAACTTCTGCATTGCCGGGGTCCCCTAGCCAAGCCCTGACTGCATCACACTGCAAGGCGAGGCTGGCTCCAGCTGACAGACAGGGCAGGCAGTTGCTGAGAGCAGCAGCATTTCAGTGGCAACAAATCATCCAAAACCAGTTCTTGGATGAGAGGGAGAAGATAACTGCAGGCTGGTAGGGGAGGACATTTGCCAGCTGGCCTGGGGAAGCAGGACTGCTAGAGCCAGCTGTATCTCCAGCTATTGGTAGTAAGGAAGGCAATAGAGGAGTGGGTGGGCCAAGCCATAAAGATAATCCTTGCTATGGCAATATAGCATGTCCAGATTCAGGTCAGGGGAGCTGGCCTGTATGAGGATAGCTGGAAGAGGGTAAACTCCCAATGGATGTACCAGAGAGCTCAAAACTGCCAATAAATTTGGCATTGCTGGCAAGCTCTTCTAGGAAGACTGCTTGGTCATAGCCTTGAAACTGGAGATGAATAAGGACAAAGTTATGATGGATTTGACTATTTCAGAAATCGCTTTTTTTTTCCTCACTTTTGGGGTGATTCCAGCTGATGGCCTTTGCCAGCTCGACACTTGCACAGCCTCTGACAGCCCTACCAGCACAGGGTTTGTTCTGGTAGAAGGGAGTCTAATGTGGCACAGCCCCTGGTACCAGTGTTTCATAACCAAATCCCGTGCTCCTTGGGTTTTATGTAGGGGGTCCAGCACAAGGGTAGAAAGAAAAGTTTTAGACTGCCAGTAGACATAAAGCATGTCACTAGTGCAGTTAAAATAGAAATAGCTTTAAATTTGTTACCATGGGTACCCATAGGACAGAGCCCTTCTTGAACTCTGCATTTCCACAGCTATACCATTATCAGTGCTAGTTCGGGTATGTCTGTGTGGCCACACATTGTAGCCCCGCACATGCACGTCCTCATGTGCAGCAGGCCACCAGAGCGTGGTGCCATGGTGCCTGAGATGGCAGACCTCCATCACTGCAGCACTGCTGATGGTGCCACCAGCGTGATCCCTGACTGCCTCTCAGCATTGCCATAGAGCTTTCAGGCCTGAGCCGCTGTATCCACACGTTTGCAGGTGTACAGTGAGGATATAAGCTTAGGCACCTCCTTTCCTTAGGAAGTAAAGAGATGGTCTTTTTGTTTTTCCCTTTTTTGTGGTAAGCTCCCAGGCATCAGTCCTTGGCCAGTGCGTTGCAGTAACACTGCTTCGTCACAGCGCAGTGCGGGATGGTGTTCCTTACTGCCAGCAAGCAAATGTCAAAGCTGACGGCACGTTCAGGTACAACAGTAACGGAGCTAAGCCATTAAGTAGGTTTGTGCGTTTATGTAGGTGTATATATATGTGCATGTGCATAGAGAGTGGGAGAGAGAGAGTTAAAAACCAGATACTTTACCTGTCCTTGACATTGTTTTGTAAGTGGGTAAAACTTCTGATGGTTGGACTGAAGGAAAAAGTGTGTGTTGCCCTTAGTATACAGTACAAATGCTAAGCACTATCCATTAGAAAACAGCAAGCCTAATTATATAAAGCTTTATCTGATGCTAACATCAATGGAGATCTTTGCAAGAGTTTCAATGGGCCCAAACCATTAAGTCTTCAGAGGAGGAAAGTGCACTAGATTTTGAGGGACTCTTTCTGTTCTTGTTTTTCTCCCGGAGTTGTGTTTCCCTGCTCAGTAACTAGTGACTTTGATACTTTATATTTCTGCTAAAGCAAATATATCATTTTACTTTTCATTAGTTCAGATTAGCCAAGAGTTGGAATATGGACTAAGCAGAAAGTACTGCAAGACGTTTTCACCATGTAAACGAGGCAGGATACTCCCATCTAAATCGTTCATGCAAGTTTAACAAAGTGAACCCTCTGTAGAGGTTATTACAGTATGAGCAGAGGGTAATTAGTGGTGATTCAGTGCAGGAAAAAAAACCCCAAACCTGGCTGTCACAAGTTCTTCATCATCCTCTGACTGAAATGAATGGCAATTGCTGTAGTGCCGCTTTGTGGTGAAATTGAGAAACAGATACACATAAAACTTTTCTTTACACATAAACAGTTACCGAAGTGACGAGCTGAGATTCTGACCCGTGGTTTAACTCTGCTCACCTCGGGTGCCCTGGTGCCCCCGTTCTCTGAGCCCAGCGGCCTCCCTGGTGTCAGCTCTGCATCGAGAAGGGTCACAGTCTTTGACGTGAAGGTGAATGACCTCCAGGCACTTTGGCCAAAGAGAGTGGATGTTCTCAAAGCACTGCTGACTTCACCAGAGTACCACCCTTCAACCTCTCGAGAGCGAGGACATTTCCAGCCTTTTGAGCTTGAGCACTTCATTGGCTTCACCCTAATCTACACTTGACTTTGATCCAAAGATCTTTTATGCTGTACCAAATATTTTTTAGGCTGTACTATGTTCTAAATTGTAAATTGCCTGCATTAGTAAAATCTCAAACCAGTCACTTGCATCTTGACTAGGGCACTGGGGCCTGAGCTGAATGGAGCCATCAGAGCAGCCCCTCTGGATATGTCTGTGTCAGTGAGGCCTTGCTCAGGACCCTGTGCTCTGGAGACAGTACTGTGGATGATGTGGCAATGGTCGGTTGTGTCTCTTTTTGGTGTCACAGCTATCAGGAGCGATAATGGCACAAAGGAAAAGCATGGCATTTGCTCTTTGGGTCCCAAAGTAGGTTATTTATTTTCATTTTGTTTTTCAAGTTATTGTATTCATGAAGGCTACTTGAAACCAAAAAGATGGGCAAGGCTTTATTCTCTATTTTCTGGCATAGGCAAAAATATACTCTAAAAAATCATGATATATCTAGAAAACAAGATCAACTAAACTCCATGAACTTATATTTTTTAAAGTCAGAGGTGTCACTTTCCTAAAACTGAAAGCATATTCTCAAATCTATTTCTCAGACTTGAGCTTCATGTTCCAAGTATCACGGAGCTTTATCAAATCAAATATCATGACATCAAAATTAAATCCATTTACATTCCATACATGCTGCATGTACACAATGCTGTTCCTACCTTGTCCAACCATACTGATGTAATTTCCCTGATTGCAATGGAGCATTACTTCTGAAGTATGCCACCTTGCTTCCAGGAGGATCCGGTCCATGATCTTGCCAGGCACAGAGGTGAGACTGACTGACCTGTAGTTCCCTGGGTCTTCCTTCTTTCCCTTTTTAAAAATGGGGGTTATGTTTCCCCTTTTCCAGTCAGTGGGAACTTCACCA
>NW_008794154.1:3195510-3227463 GCF_000699145.1 Aptenodytes forsteri | reverse complement strand
GCAGCCTCTCCCTTCAGCAGTTCCGTCTGGGTGGAGGCATCGGCCGCCGCTGGGGTAGATGGTGCAGACCCCCCAGCCGGAGCCATGGCCTTTGTTCTCAGATGAGTGCCCACCATTCTGCCTTCAGGGTCAGTTAGGAGGAGTGGCCTTGGCCTTTGCCAATGGTCACAGAATGGTGCCTGGTTGCTGGGTTATGTGTACTCCAAGTCTCCCACTCGGCCCGTGGAATGTCCCTCCTTTGAAGAGGCGCCCGACCTGCACAAACTGCCACGCAAACTGATGCGCCACGCCCTAGCTGATGTGCCACGCCCATCCTGGCCGCAGCGCTCCCTGGGGCTGCCTTTTGTGGGAGTGGGGGGTGGCCGCCATTACTCCTGGCCCTGCCCGTGCCTTGTCAGCCGCCCTTGTGAGAGCTGCCGGCTCCCGGCGGGTCACTGCGCTCCCCTGGGGTTTCCCCAGCTCAGGAAACCCCCCCATATGCTGCAATCTGCGGCTCCACTGTGGGACACACCTGCACCAGAGCTGATCGCCTCTGTGAGTGGTATCTTCATCACACCCTCATTCTTCACTACTTGATAATGTTGAGACATTTAAAAAAAGCTGAGCCTTTCCCTTTGGGAGCTATAAATCCCAGGCTGTGTCTTTGCAGCTGTAGCATGCAGTCCCACAAGCCAGCCTCAGTGAAATGAAAGCTGCATCCTACAGAAAACAGGATATTCACAAAGAATCCTTGTCCCACAGCCCCAGGTTTTAAGACTGCAGACGTGTGCTGCAGCTGCGGATCTCCAGTGGTCTCACTGCTGGCCCACCCCACTGGCGAGGAGTGTCACGGATGTCCAGGGATCCATGCAGCTGGCCTGCCTTCTCCTCTGCTGCTCTACTTGTTGATCTTCTTTCCTACCTTTTATGAAGTTTTTTCTTTTGTAGCCCCTGTAGACAAGTCCTGACTTTCTATTCTTTTCCCTTTTTCAGGGAACAGCATAAGCTTTGCTGTGTTCAAGGCCTCCCATTGCTATGAAGTGATAGTGGAAGTATGCCGTGGATGACTGTGCTGAGATAGGTGCCAGCAGATTGCCCATTGTACTGCCTTCTCCCTTCTAGCTTTTAAACTAGAAAGTGTGCCTTCTGCATCTCCTAAGAGGATCAGATCCCCTCATTTCCTTTAAGTATAAATGTTGTTGCCCTAGTGATGAGTCATGCTCTCATGTACTGCAGCAGAGTGGGATCTAGCTGGGCCACCGAGCCATTTCAGGCGGCTTCTAAAACAGTAAAAGGAGGAATGGCTTGTTCTCATGGCATTACTCTGCCTTCAATGGTTTGTTTTCCGTTCAAGTGAAATCTGTCTTTCAGAGTAGATACCATATGTATTGTTCTTTGGTTTATTACATTCTCTTCTTCAAAAGCATTCAAATGTTGTTTTGGGTAGATTCAAGACATTAGTAAGAAAAGTTCAGTGCATTGCCCTGTTTTCATGCTTAAACCTTGTGAGAAAACTGGATCTTCTCTGAGCCTTTTTATCCTCTCTCCTGCTAAATGATAGATAGGAAGCCAACAGGTAGATACTTTACAGCCTGATGGCCAAAGAGAAGTAGCCTTAATCAAGCCTTGATTCCTGGCAAATCTGGAACAAAGTGCCCAAGATTAATTGTCAAAGGACAACAATTCCTTGTTGTCAAGGAATGGCAACTAGCCATAGTTGCTGAGGCTGTTCAAAGTGAACATTGCATTTTATCGCTTGCCAGAGGCTATGGAAAAATCTAGAGATGCTGCTTTCCCATACTGGTCTTTACGACTATCAAATATTGATCTGGTCTCAATGACTCTAAGGTCTACTCATCAACTAGGTGTCATGGTAGATAGGCAGGTACAAAAATGTCTGGGGAGGGGGAAGAACGCAGGGGGCAGTAGCACACACTAGAGGAAAAGCAGGACACTGTTAGCTGGATGCAATTGTAATTGAATTGTGTATTGTCATAAATTAGCGTTTTATCTTTAAGAATTACCCAACTGTTTTACAGCGTAGAAGTGACTGGTTGGGCCTTGGTCCTATAATTTAGCAGACAGAAAAGCACAGAATTTAAGGACAGCCCACATACCTCATACAGAAGTGTGCTTAATCCTTAACTCTGGCAAATGTGCACAAACACATAAGGGGCTGGAAAATTCTCATTCTTCAGGTTTTTCTGAATCCTGTATCACAAGGGCTGTTTGTGCAATTAACTGACATAATTCCATCAGAGATTTAGTTTTTTGTTTACCGCTGTTTTGTGCTACATCATACTCTCAGCAAACCCTGACCCAGTATGAAATGCAGAGTATCACTGAATATGATAGTACAATAGATATTTATATTACAAATGAGATTTTATTGCTGTGACTGAGATTTCCTCAAATACCCAGATAATCTTAGTGCAAAAAAACCATAACCCAATAGAAAGTGAATGTGTAACTTTCTAAACCACTTGCAAGGTTTTTGTTTGCGGTCAGATTGTCACCATAATGCTTACAATTGGGAGTTAGGTCTTTTTAATAATTTCATTTGCTGGTGATTTAATCTCCTCTTGTGCTTTTATAGTGCATCCTTATGACTGAAATCCAAGGATCAGGAGTTTGTGTCCTCACAGAAGTCCCACAGCAGAACTGTACTTCAGGAAAGCAAGTTCTGGGCATACAAGGTAATGTTAAATTCCTGACATAGTTCCATTGAGCTGTCTCAGGGATGAATGAGCTAGAACAAAGTGGAACATTTCTTCCCTAGTTAGCATGCAAGGTAATGTTTGTTTGTACCCTGTGCTTTGATTAAATTTTGAAAAACAGATCAGTAGCTTAATTTCAAATAAAAAATGAGAAATATTCCAGGTAAAGTTAATTCTTACTACTGAGTTATTGTTTTAAGTGATAATAATAAACAACCTTCTGTTTTGACATTTTTGGCAACGTCACAGAGCCAAAATATCCAAAATCTGTATTTTCCTTGAAGCTTATGAACATCTGATGTCTTGCGTACGTATGAAGAAAATAAACTCATTGCGTCCATATTGCAATATCTAACTTCCATTCCAAGGTCATTTTTCTAAGTATGTTTTTCAAAAGATTATATCTGCAAATGGCTTTGGCACCAGGATTAGCAGTTTTAAAATTTGTTTTCACAAACCTCCACAAAAATATGGCAACAGAGATAAAAACTCCGGGCAGAAGGCAGAATGAATGCAAACAATCCCTCTGATTGAATAAGGCTGAACTTTACTTCAGTCTGTTCAGCCTCTCACAGTTACAGTCCCATCCCCACGAGATCAGAGCTCCTCGCAGTCGGTAAGGTATTCATCTGCACAGGCGATTGAGATACACAGAGTTATTAATTTACAGAGGGAAAGTTCAAAGCCAGGCAGGAAACAACTGAGTGGAGACCCAGGGTTCCTTATGAAGAAATGGCAAATTCCAGAAGTAAACTGCAGGAAGCCTAATAATTCCTGAGCAGAGCAGTGAGAAAAGACCTTAACAGTGTCAGATAGATCTTCACAGGACGTGTTGGTAGGGGGGGTTATGTTCTTTTTTTTAAAAAAAAAAGGGTTTTGTAGGAGACTAAATGTGCAAGCAGTCCTCTATACCTCTTCTAATTGTCATTTCTAGACAATGGGTCAGAATGGTCCACATTCAAGAAAGGTCTCCCATTAATCTAAAAGAATTGGATCCAGCCTTGGCCTCTAATTTCATTACAAGTAATGGATCTCTTTAAAAATGTAGGTGTTTGAAGGCTTTTAAAAAAAAAAAAATCACATTTTTGAATTGCAAAAGGAGCAAAATCATCTGGATTACCTGTATTCAAAGAAGATCCCAAGGCTTGTATACCATGATGGCTGTGCCAGCTTTGGCAATATGAGAATGCGAACCAAAGCCAGCTGAAATGAAAACACAGTTTCTGAACCACATTAGAGTTTAACATGAATAAACTCCAAATCAATACCACAGAGTTTTGCTAGAATTTGGGGGAAAGGAAGTAAGGGAACAGAAGAGAGTTAATTTCTAGTCTTCAAATTCTTGCTAGGGAGTAAAAGCTATCAATTAAGAAACAAGTTCATATTGCTCTATGAAGCCTTTTCTAAGGTTTTTGAAGTTCTGCTAATAACGCAGAACGAATTTTCTTTTGTACCTCATCCTGTCTCATTCAGTCTGTCCACCCAGAATGCCCCAGGCTCCTGTATTTGGCCGTGTTGGCAGTTTTGCCTTCTGATCCTGTGGGCTGTGTACCCATGTCTGTATCTTTCTTGCAGTGTTTCTCTTACACACCTGCTGACGCTTCTTTCTGCCTTACACATCTTCAAAATCTGACTAATCTTTTGCCAATGTCCAATCATCAGAGGAACTGACAAAGGATCATAATTTCCTTTTTTTTATCTCCACCTGGATATGACTGGGCCCTTACTGCTTTCAGCTAAAAATTCTGCAAGAGGTGAGGAGGTAATAGGTGCAAGAAATGCCACTGAGTTCAGAAGCTTTCCAGAAATAATTAGTGCTGGAAATTGCAAATACTAAATTAGCCTCGTTTAATGTGCTAATAGGTAGGCTGTGCCCCTGTACTTTGCCCAGGGCAGAAGGTGGAGTTCAGCTCTTCTGTCCTGAGTGGGCAGAAAGCAGGAACCTGCCACCTGCCTTGTAACCCACTCCTCCCTGCTGGCAGTGAACACTGCTCTGCTGTAACCCCTCTCTGCCCTGCGTGCATCAATACCGGCACAGGGTGTGTATGTATGTCTTGGCCTCGGGTCTCAGTGGTGTTGAGGGGAGAAATACTGATGACAGAGCAAAACCAAACTGTGTATTCAGTGCCTGCCTTATTGTTCAAGGTGAGGAAGGCACCCCAAGTCAGACTGGGTACTTTTCTTTTATCTCACCTCTAGCTATTGCTGAGCATGACTTTAGTATGATAGGAGGATAAATGGGGAAGAAGCCAGGGTTTGACTGGCATTTGAAAATCAAGTGCAACTGCAAACTTGTAAAAAATATCTTTCAAAAAATCCACACAACTTTACACTAAAGCTTCATAGAAAAATTTACTTGATGTAATATTCAGTTGCGGCTTAAAAATACAGTAATATTTTGGAGTCCTAAAAATCACAAGCTATCTCTAATTGCCATGCTTTGTCAAACAAAGTTAGCGTCAAAATGGCAGTGATTAATGCTGACAGGAGCCCTCTAAGTTACATGGACAATGTTAGAGGCAGGGGCTGCCATGGTACGAGCAGCGTGGTGTATCTGACACGATTACAGGCAGCCTTCCAAGAAGGGGCACAGTTACACCGGACGCTGGTGAAGCTTTGCCACACAGGTTTGTTTTCACACAACTGAACTTGCTGTTCTCCAACTTTGTCTTGCATCACTCTTTTTAAGTCACTAGGCTGCCGGTATTGGCAAGTGGTGGTTTGGGGGTGTTTGGGGGAAAAATGAGATGTTAATGGTATATTCATGTGGGCTGCTGTGTGGCTGCCCTGTGCAGCCGTGCGGAGGTGCGTGCAGCTCGTCGGGAGGAAATGCTGGTCTGGGACCAAGGCAAGGACTGACAGAAAGTAAGTGTGGAAGTAAGATTTAGCTGAGTAAGTGAGAAGAAAGAGCCAAAGGTACGTTCTTAAGCAACAAATGCATTACCTATGGTCCTGAAGTGCAATGTGTAGACAGTTTAAGTCCTGTTGTAGTGTCCTCAGAGAGATCCCCTGGCCTAGCAGAGGCAGTTACCTGCCTCAACACTTACTGTGCCTGACACTGAAATGGAACGTAAAAACCCACGCCCGATACCAGCAGGGAAATGAATTAAAACTTTTGATAATGCTTACACCAACCCTATTCTATACGTGGGCTGTACAGGAATGTTGGCCTGCAAGAGCTGGCTGTGGCTTCACAGCTGTTTAAGTCGCAATCACAAGATGAAATCAATGCTGTAGCTACAGCTGCAGAAATTGCAGAAATTCCTGCTCCGGGTTGCCTGCAATGCAAATTAGGGTGTGAGCCCAGGAGAACCAGCACTAATGCTGATCTCTTTCTCTGCTTCCTCCCAAAATGAGTACTTGCTTTTCTTTAAAGAAAATGTGTTTTACCCTAAATTTATCAGAAAAGACCAGATAATGGGATGACATAAACTGGCATAGTTCCATGGATGTCAACAAGCATTTAATTTCTGCATTACTTGGCGGGAGGAACTGCTGCTTTGTGACGGGCAGTAGGGCGTGTGGATACTAAAGCATATGCAATAAGACATATTGTTACCTAGTGATTAAACTACAATGTTGTATTTTAACAAGTTTGCATTGTCTTAATCATTGAATCCAGTCTGCTGGCACTCACACTTAATGACTTTCTGCATGTATGTTACCTACCTGTAATTAAAACTTTTCTGTTTTTCAAAGGTACCGTTGTTTGTGCCTTTCCAAAATTCTGGCAAAATGTATTTGACAGTAAACTCTACAGTCAGGGACTTGTCACAGTGCTTTTAGATCTCCAGATGTTTTGCTTATTTTCAAGTCCAACACATACGCTGTAGTTTAATCTAGGAAAAAACAGATTTTTTTTTTCATCTGTCATCTCTTTATCACTAGCTCTTGGTGAATGACTAGAGAATTTATGAGACGCAGATGCAGCCCTCAGCTCCGGTGACAAGGTTATATATAGTGTAGTGCAAAAACTACACCCTGGCTGCAAATGCCATGCAGTTGTTACAGTCATGTGCTATTTTTCTGAAAGAGTCTATAATACAAACTCCTCTTGGGTTTCTAGCACATCACTGGGCTTATAAATATTTCTGAGGTTAAAAATAAGATGAACAGCTCTGTCTAGTGGCAATTTCAATAACTACATCAGAAGGTCATTATTTCTAACAGAATTCAGCCCATATGTGTTGAATCAAGTGAATTTAAAAATAGCTGGTTGGCTTGCTTTTACACATGGCAAATGCTGCAAGTACTTCTGGAGAGACACTGGATAAACATGTGAGGCCATATTCTGCCATGAGTTTTCTGCTAGTTCTTTTAAGAGATTTGCTGCCTTTATTTAATTTTCACCAAAAGCAATAAAAATCCCTGATGCTTTGCCATTCCTAAAGCTGTGGTTGTAATCTGTAAGGCCCTGTGCTTTCCCTACCCCATAAAGTATTTGGTGCTGGATGTTCAAAATCCATCTCACGCTCAAATGCCTGTCGTACTGCACTGGAAGCCTTGCAGGAACAGATGTCATTTTGGTTTGGGTTTTATGCAAGTTCCATGATACTTTCCTACGTAGTTCTTAACAAAACCACATAAATGGGTAAATTATTCTGGACCCTGCCAGAAACTGGGGGTGGGGGATCCCCCACTTGAACAGTTTTAAGCCTGGAAAGGTCCTGTTTCAGACCGCTGCTGGAGAACTCCCCGTTTCGGGCTGTCTGTGCACTCACCTGATGTGGAAAGCATAAGTATTTTTTAGTGATTTTAAAATACCATCACTCCGTTCTGTGTGTGCCGTAAGGTCAGGAGTTGAGGTGGCTCCGCTGTTGGGATGGAAGGTAACGCCCAGCGGGTGGGAGTGCTCCTCTGGACCCACCTGCGACATCTTCACCTGGTCCCGTCTTCTCTCACCCCAGCTGCGGGCTCAGAGTGACTGGCACTGAGGGGGTGCTGGAGCGTGATGGGGAGAGGGCTGCCTTCAGCTGCCTGTGGACATTGGGGGCGAAAAAAAACCCAGTTACAAATAGGACATTAATATGCCCCTCTCTGTGGAGAGATCTTAGCTAAGAGTACATATGTTCAAAGGTTATAGCAGATTGTGGCCAAAGAGTAAATTATCTCCGGGCTGTTTCTTTTATACAGTGAGTAATAAATATATCTAATGATGTGTATTCTTCACGATAGCCCTTTGGATAGCTTGCTACAATCTGAAGGAAATTCTAAAACACTGTAAAAAATCTAAATCACTTCAAATCTTCTCCAAAATGTCACAAAAAGGTGACATTTCCTGAAATAAGAAAATTATTTATAAAATTGTTCTTCAGAGAACTTCATTTAACCTCACGATTTTGTACTGTAAAATGCATTGCATGGTGTATGTAATAGGAACAAAACCATACAAATCTGCACGTGGCTATTTTTTTAACAATTTTGTTTCTTCTATCTCAAAGGATGCTTCTGTAAATTCGTAATAGGCTAATGAGACACTAATCCATAGATACTACTGCTTGTCATCTGTGCTAAATCACTGTTCTGTTTAAGAACAGTGGGTCCTGTGGGGAAAAAAAAGCTAAGTGCAAGCTAGTTCAGGTGAACCTTTGCAGAGACATTTGAAGCTGCCAGAGAACTAAGATCATGCCTGTGGCAATTTCAAATGGCAAGAAAAGCAAAAATTCTTTTTCTATAGCATGCTCACAGATTATTTTCAGGTTTTCTGTAGCGTGCAATGCCACCTTTTCTACAGTGCTGATTTAGATTGTGCCTGTGTCTCAATTTTCAATAGATTTAGACTATGTCTCATTTTTCACATTGGTACATTGTAATAAAAGACTTTCAGAGCCCTGCAAGCTTTAGATAAAAGATATTTTCATGAATGAATTCTTACATACAAGCTAGGGAAACAATGATCTTGTATAGTAAGATCAGTCTTTGAGCAAACCATCTCTGTTCCACCATAATTAGTTAAATGTGATAGGTGATTTTTTCTTCTTCTTCTAGTGATCCATTCCTTCACATGGATGAAACTATACTGGTATAAATGTGCCTAGACAAACAGAACTTATTCCTCAGTTGAAAGTAATTCTACTGATACAAGCACTTGCACACCATTAGGTTGCAGAAATTTTCCCTGAGCTTTATACTGCATGAAATACTCCAACATAGTCAAAGCAGAGAAACCTTTGAGTGTGGGCAAAGCAAAGAACTGCATCTAAACGGCAGCCTCTTCTACTTTGTGCCTCTGGCTTTCTGTGTCGAGGGTTTTACCTGAGGTGTTCAATGTGTGGTCATCTTGTCTCGTGACCTATTAATAACCAGGCTAATTCCAGCACAGTTAGATAATACCTACGTGACAGTCAGTTGCAAGGCAGGGTGATGGTGATAATGCGCTTGGTTCAGAGTTTGCACCTCGGTTTTGTTCGGGTTGGCACAAAGGCAAGTGGCTGGTGTTCCTCTTGCTAGAAGATGAAAGGGGACAGCAAATGTTTACTTTGTTTGCAGATGACCTGGATATCCCAAGGTTTTGGATGCAAACAGTATTAGCTCCGTATCTTGAGGTTCAGTTAAAGAAATGTGCTGGACCCAACAGTCAGTGAAAATCCATCTGTGCTCTAATAGAGATGACTTGGACTGTGGCATTTAGCAGTCAGCGTAAGTACTACCTCTGGAGTAAAGCGTATTGCACAGATACTCTTTGCACTTGGTCCTTAGCAATTCCCAGGTGCTAAGGTGTTATCTCTGGTCTGTAAATATTTAGCAGCCTGACACCCACCTACTCGGTCTTGCTTTTCTTGCTCTGTCATACTGAGTTGTGCGCTCATCAAGATGAGAGGTTTTTGAAACTCGGAGCCAGCCCACCTGCCTTCCTCCACACCCACCCGCTCCTTCTTACCTACTTTAATTGATTCTTAGAGAATTATTTGAAGCATACTTGTACTTAAGATGTTGATGGTAAAAAAATACCTATCAAAAGGGAAAATGGGTGCAAAGGGAGAAGTTAGTGAAGTTACTGGAATTACTGAGTTGTATATTTGTGTTGTATATGTGCATATGCATCTGTGCATAGTGCTGCCTAGATCTGAGACTACAACTGCCTGTATTAATTGTGGTAAATCAAAATAAGTAAGCACAAATAATAAAGAGATTGCATAAAGCATTTCAGGATAAAGCTATCCTTGTCTAATGACTTCAGTTTACAGGAGGATCAAAGGTCAGAGCCTGAAAGATGGAAGATGAGCTCACTAGAAGTTGCTTAAGGTTTCAGATGAATTGCATACCCAGCAACGGAGCAGACAGCATGTCTGTGCTGCAGTAAGAGGTAAGAGCTAAAAAGCAGATGCTGCGTAGATTGCAAAACAAGTGGCACAATCCTTTTATATTTAAAACTCTCTTGAAACAAGGACTCTGCTTTTTCTAGGCAGGCAAGGCTTTATTTCTTAATCATGGCAAGCAGGTAGAGACAGAAATAAAGCTGTGACTAGCTGAAAGAGTCACGTGCAGCAGAACTTTAATGTGAAGTCTAAACTTGCACGGTTGTCTGAAATCTCCAATGAAGCCAACAGAATTTTATAAAAGGAATGCATTCTTGCAACATAGCCTGCAGCCTTGACTTGCTTTTTGCTTAAGCAAAGACTGAAGATAAGGAGAGAGAAACGATAATAGAAACCTACAGTTTGCAAATTGCCCTGCCCAGAAAGAATTCTGGACTTCGATTCAATTGCTTTCTCTGGATTATTGCTTTATCCCAGTTCTCTGCAAGTGCTTTTCACTGCGTGCCCCATCACTTCGGGTTGTTGCCATTCTCTGTCATATACCAGATTGAATCTGGCAAATTAGGTTTTTCAGTTATTTTTGTCCAACATTTTAAAGTTGCAAGTCCTGGATCATAGCTCCTTGTTCTCATTCTCCCCTTGTGCTGGGTTTTCTTTCTTATATCTCCTTTTGTAAGTTCTGACTCATTTCACTCTCTTTGTGTGCTCTCATCTGGCATCTCCCATGATGTCTGCCTGCCAATTCCTTGCAATCCCCATGTCGTCTTCTGCAGTCAGTATGTTTCTTGGCTGCCTGCCAATTCTCAGACTTTAAACTTCAGTATTTCTAGGATCTGCTCTCTTCAGATTTTTTTCCTTTTTTATTTCCTCTCCCTTTTTAATATTTCTAATCATTTCTCCTTTGGCCCTGTGTTGAACTCTCTCTAGGCACAAGGAAAATAAGAATGTTCTTTTGCAACCTGACTGGCAGCATATTGAATGCAGAAGGGTGTTATAGAGATTTGTTTAAATATGCTCCTGGAGGCTTTATACAAAGTGCAAGGGTCTCTCAGCTGCCTTTTTAAAGAGCAAGGTCTGCAGATAACTCAAAATTCAAAGTTTTAATATGCTCCAATGCTCTATATATGCTAAACACTTCCATTTGTTGACAAACGTGGGGAAGGCAAGAGACGACAGGCAGCATTTTTCTGTCAGTTTTATTGTGTTCTTCCTATTTGCTATAAAGGGCGTTTTCTGCAAACAGTCATGTACAACTGAATGAGAGAAGCTAGCTAATTTGCAAGGGAGAAGAAATTCTGGGATTTGCACTGTACTGTGTACTGCACTGCACTGTGTACTGCAGTACACAGTACTGCAAATTTGAAACAAGTCTGTCAATTAAAATGTTCACATCTGTACCTTTTTACTAATGGCTCTTCTATTCTCCTTACAAACACATTTCTAAGCCTTCCTTTAAGCTCACTGCTGTTTTGAAATTCTGTTGCTGTTCTTGTGGTTCCAGTTCATATCAAATAGCTGTTTTGCCTGCTTTTTTATGTAACAAAAAATGAGTATGTCGATAACATATAAACGAAACTTGCGTATTTTAACATTAAATGGTCACAGTCACTCTCTCGTACTCTTCTTTTCCCTTGTCTTTATTTTATCTCCATGGGAAACAGGGGCACAGAAAGAGATTAAGTCTGTGGATCTAGAAATACATACATGCTTGTAGAAGAACTTGCCAATCTATACGTGAAGTACTCCAATCTGCATGAGAAGTCTATATCAGACTTAGTAGGTGGATGAACATTTGTTGCAGGCTTGGTTTTTAACCTGTAATATTAAGGCAGTAATTTCTCGTGTCATATTTGCCAGTTGCAACTAACATCATAATCGCATACTGACATACACAGAGAGGGAAACTGTCGTCTCACCCTTAGGCTAGAATATTGTGTTATTCATTAATCTATTTATACATTTGTATAAATAGGCCATATGGACATTCATTAATGAAAGTTCTTTGCAAATTTAACCTCTTCTTTCTCCATGTAATAAGTCAGTCTTGACTTCTGCAACTTATTTGCATGATTGGAATAAACTTATGTGCTGGACTAAAAAATTGTTTAAGTCAATGAGAAGCTATAGGTCTTTCCACTAAGTTGAACTAAGTTGTATTCATATACAAAATAGGTGTATTTAGAATCAGATCTTTCTGCCTATAGTTTTTTTGCATAATAATTCTGATCATATTGATCACTCATGATATATGACTGATCACGTAAGTCAGACACTATGATTTTTTTTACTTGATTAGATATTTATAACCTCTTTTGTAGTAATGTTACCCTCATCAAATTGCCTGGGTAAGGATGTCTACATATATATACACACACATACATGTGTGTATATATATTTAAATACACAAATTCCATTCTACATACATGTTTTCTGTGTAGGCAGAAAAATACAATTCACAGACATTGCTCCCAGAGCTGTTGTTTCTGGCACAGGCAGAAATAGTCTGGTGGTTAGCTGTCCTACACTTAGTTCCTCCAATAGCTAATGCACACCGCATTTTAAACAACCCTTCAGCCATTCTCGCTGGAACAGACATCCTTCATGCAGCAGTCAGTGTCCTCTGAGCTGAAACCTGACCAATAGTTCAAGTTCGTGATGGGCAAATGATGGCCCAGTAAGCTCTGCCCACAGCACAAGCCCACGGCACTGGCTGAGCAACCGGCTTCCCGTGGCAGTTACACCGACCTGTCTGATGCACTCTGTGCACGTGTGTGATGTGCCACGATTCATCCAGGCTGATCGACACTTACCAGCTAATACCAGCCAGGACGTTTATTTGTCTTTGCCTTAGGGTTCATATAAACTAGAAGTATAGTGATAAACTGTGCAGATTTCTCCGTTACAGGCTCTTGAATACTCTTTATGATTTAGTGTTTTTATAAATAACTGTTTTCTATTTACTTTCATGAGTTGCAATTGACAGCAGTGGGACTCTTGTTAAAGTATGTTATGTTTCTTATTAATGCCAGATGTGTTCATCACAGCTAAAATACTGCAGTGAATACCAAAGGAATTATGCCTTAAGTGGAGTCTGAAATGTAAATCTCAGGGTACTCTTCTCCAGTGATTCACGTAAACTGTCTTTCATTTGTTTGCTCCTTAAATTCTTGTATTAAAGATAGCCTAATCTATAAGTATAACTGTGACTTAACAACACTTATATTTAAAGCACTCTGCTAGGGATCACTGCTCTTTGCAAGCAATGCAATGGAGCAAGCAGAAAGGTCCTAGAACCAAACACTGAATTTTGCTGAAGGAAGAAATCTGAAGGTGCAATAGATTTTGTATGAGGGTTCGCCTGTGTATGTTTTTCAAGAAGAGTCAGTAACAGGGCACCAGAACATGCAGTGAATGGTTGATAATTGCTGCGGTATGCAAAGTGAAAATCAGTAAAAAGACCGTTCCTTCATGTCTGCTCAGTGGTAGGCATTAACCCGGAGAATATCGAGCAGGAATGCAAGATGGAAGGCTGTAATAGATAAGGACAGCGTGCAGTGGAGGCATCTCAGGAGTCAAAGGCAATGTGAGAAAAAACAGCGTCTGGAGCTCAAGTTCAGTTGAAATGTTTGCAAATAATACACGTGTTGCTCGTTGGATCTGTTTAAACTAGTTTATCTCTTATAAACCGATTTTTTGCAAGTGATTCAATTGCTGGTTGGATGAATGCTTGTAACTGCATATCAATCACTGTTTAAAGCGTTTGCATTTTTCTGCCTCAAATATCTAGCATTAAGTCTGGAGTAATATGATTGGCAAGCTAACATGTATATATTATTCTGATCTGTAAATGAAAATAACTATTAATTAATGTCCAGTAGCGATTATCACACTAGATGTCTTAGCTGCAGCTCCATTTTATGTGGGCAGAATTTAAATGGGATTGGGTCAGCAGTAATTTAGCCTGATTAAGAATGTAGTTTTTGGACTCTCTGATGCACTCTTATTGCTGAGCTGTATGCAGATTTGAAAAGAACAGAGTCAGGGAACTTGTGTGGATGTAAATGAGAACAAAACTTAATCCGTAACTGTTTTCTTTAAGCATCTGCTTCTTCTTTTATATGTGCAAGGGAAAGGGACAGGTAAGGAAATATAAATGCATGATTGTGTGATCTGTGAATTAATTGCATTGATAGATTTATACCCTCACCCTATGGAGAGAAGTTAATAGAAATGTGTACTGGATAAGTTGCTATGTGCACAAATTTCATAATACTGTGCATTCATTTTTTTAGGAGAGGATTTTCTCAAAAACTCGGATTTCTGGCTTAGCTCGATTCTCAGGCAAGGATACAAATCTTGCCACTCACCTAATGAGAACAAAGTTAGGCTAATGATGACAATTTTAGAAAGTTCTAGACCTAATACATATTTTGCATAACAGAAAAGAATAGAAGTTGTCTTCCTTTCATAAAAGCAATTGTGTAGATAATTTTGCATACAGTAGAATGGATCATATCCTGGCACTTCACCTGTGTTGCCAAATGGCATCAGATGCAGGTTTGCTTGGGTGCTGTCTTGAGGTCTTTTCATTATTTACTGCAAAACATGGGCCTTCACAGCATTCTGCCAAACCAGCCTGGAGAGGTGGCGCAGACGCATCGGCCCTTGTATGGAAACGTGTCTCTGGGAAAGCCTCACAAGAGGGTGACCTACCTCGGCTCAGGCTCAGTCTCTTCTAGGTTTACATCAGATTATAATACTTGGGAGCTGTGAATAAGTAAGATGGGGATTATGCTCCCCTAACAAACTGGCAAAGAAAAGCAGTAGATTTCTCTCAAGTTTTCCTGTACCTTTAATCTTGTACTTTATCATCTGTCTCCAGGTGAGATCAGTCAGTTGTGGAAAAACCTCCGTGAATTCAGCTTAGGCAGTTTTTGGAAGTAGATGAAAAATGCTATTAGGAATTAGTCTTAAGTTTCAAAGGAGGCTTGGGGAGAAAGGTTCATCCATTTATAATCCAATAGTTTAACCAGGGTCACTTTTTTTGCTGAATTTTATCTCCTCAAGGACAAGGAAATCTAGCTTTTTCTTCTTCATTTACTTTTCACATTTCTACTGCTGCTAGGCTCTTTTTTTGGACTAAAACAAGGTGAACAAGTGAATCTACTTCTTCTGTTGCTACTAGGTGAAGCAATAGCTAAGGTCAAACACTTTCAGACTTTTTCCACCTTCAAAGTTTTAGTCATATTACATTTTCAGCTGGAGGCTTGTAAAGGTTAGTTGGAAACAAGTTAATCAGTCTAGGAATGTAAGTCAGTCATGAACTTCTTTAGCTCTTTATCTAACACGGGAATTGGAATGCAGAAGAAACAAAGGATTAATAGGCCTTGGATTTTTATGTCACAGATGCTATAATGTCTATTACTGTAGTGTACAGTACAACCGATCCTTGAGCAGCCAGCTAACTATAAGCCTAGGATTTCTTTGTACATAAACTAAACTGGAGTTGCATATGGTTAGGCACTAACAAGTTGGGTGCTGACGAGGGACAGGTGCTGCTGGCTGGACACTGGGTGAGTGAGTGTCCTGGAGCAAAGGAGAGAATCTTTTCCCTTTTTCCTTTCTAGCAAGGAAGGGGCAACGGCGAAACCATTCTCTGAAGCTACTCCTCGTGATTTCTTACGTAGTTTCATAAGCCTTTCTGCACCTGCTAACTTTTCCATGAGGTGAAGGAGATATCAGGTACTGAGCTGAGCCCGTGCTCAGCTTTTCTGCTGTCCATCCATGTGTTTACAGAACAAACCAGCTCTCTGCAGAGCAGACGTGGTGTATGGCTTGCCCACATCTCCCCAGTGAAAAGTACTGTTGGCTGTGTTCAGTGACATCTTTGCTTGGAGACTGGTGAGCCATCGTCCACCAGCAGAAAGCAGATAAGAGGACATTTGTATCTTAATGGTTCTTGGAAAAAAGTCTGGTATTCTAGCTCAGGTCCTGGATGGGACTCGGAAGACTTGCTCTAAACATGACTTAGATTTGATTGATGCATGGACAGCATCTCTTGTAGACTGGGGACAACACTGTGTGGCTCTGGGACCACCGTGAGGCCCACATTACACACAATAGAGGGAGCCACATGGCAGCTGTGTTGGGAGGTGATGGACCATAATGATTGCTTGTAACTGCTGACGGACCTTGTAACTGCTGCCCTGCTGAAGTCCAGTACTGCAGCTAGGCGTGGCAGAAGGCAAATGAAGAAGCCTGAAGAAACTTTCTCTCAAAGCATGGAAATCAAAACAGAGGCCTTATTTATTAAAATGATTAAGTCATGTATTAATTTTCACTGACTGGGTTTTTGGCCTGTGAATACAGAATTTGGAACTGCGTGTTCTTCACTTGTTTTTCCACATCTCAGACATTCCCACTCCAGTCATATTTTGTTCCATCTATATCCTTTTCCCCGTAAGAACACAGTGTCTGCTGAGCAGCAGCTTTATAAAAGAAATTAATCTCTATGGCAGGACATTTGTGCTTTTTGTCTTACCTTTAATAGGTGTTGAAATGTATGAAATAATTCCTAAGTTTTTTAAGAATCATAGCAACTATCCCAACTTTACATGTAATTTTTTTTCAAAAGGACTCCTTTACTAATTTTACTTTTTACTAAGTGAACACTCTTTAATAGTGTTTATCACAAATGCACATTTAAATATATTCTGTTCCATTCTGGTTTTTCAGAACAGTCTTTTCACTCCTCCTTCTCCAAAGAAAACAAGAATGGACAAAATGTGAAGCATGTGTAAGTGAAATGATGGTGTACAGCTTGGTGGAGAAAGTGGATATTTTTTTTAAAAAAAAAAAAAGTGGATATTTTTTTTTTAAAAAAAAATCAACCTTGAAATCTTTCTCTTAATGGATTTAGAAGTTGCCTGCTTCCTTGCTTGTTAATGTGGGTCTATTATAACTACTAGCTCAGCTGCCTGTGTTTAGCTTTGTGAAGAGCTTTTCATACTGTATTTTTTAAATACAGAACTAAAACCATGCTGAGCTTTTCTTTTGCCCTGACAAGAGCTTTTATGTGTGTGCAGTGGCTGCCTTCCATTTGCTATCTTATTCTTTAGTCCTGGGCAAAGCTCTGTATGTTTTAGAAATAGACAGCCCTACCAACCTGGCATCACCTTTGGTTACTAGGAGCTTCTGGAAGGAGCAACCCATTTTTGGATTCATTATTTGCCTGTCCTCCCTTTGCATAAATGAGAGAAATATCTGTTCCCTTTGGGAGGGATAGGGACAATGGAAAATACTACCCTTCTCGATGAAGAGACCTCAAACTCTTTGTCAGTGACAAGTCAGCTGTGAATATTTGTATTTCCCCAAACAAACATGTACCGTACATATATGCTGATAGTCTATTAAATATCCTTAACCTCAGCTGCTCTATCCAGCAGGTTTGCAAGTATGCAAGACATGCAGAGTACTCTTCTGGCAGGTACTAGTGATGATGTGTTGAGGAAAATAATCTATGACAGAGTGATTTCTAAGCTAACTATTTTTTTAAGAAAGGTTCTGTGAGTATATGAATACATACAGGTACAAGACTAATGAAAATAAACATGCTAAAAAAAGAAAAGAACTTGCTTTAACTTTAACTTGCTAAGCAACACGCTTGCCATTGTTTTGTACCTCTCTTAACAGTCTGAGTAAAGAAATCAAGAGCTGAATGGGCAAAAAGCCAGAGCTCCCCTTTCAGCTATATTTCCCTTTGGGACCTCTTTATCATTCGACAGGGGACTTTTCACATGCTTTTACAGTCCTGCCAAGGGCCTCTCGAATCCTTTCTGTACAACTTGCTTACAGCTTCTCCAGCGGTCCCATCCTTGGTAAACGCGACGTGGCCATTTGGTCTGCCCTTTCAGCTTTGGGTGCGTTTGTGTAAGTGTCAGGAGTGGTGTAGTGACACCTGTCCTTGCCCCTATTCCTGTCTGCGTAACTTTCTCTGAGCCCGGGTCTCTGTTATTTCTGAGCAGAAAGACCTTCATGTGAAAGCAAGTCTGGGAAAGCCAGGCAGCTGTGGATGCATTTGGTGATTGTGGACAGAAGGAAAATAGATCACTAGGGAAAAAAATATGTGCCTTTATACATATAAACATATATATTTAATAATGTGTCTAAAATGCCCAAATAATTCATTAATGGAAGTATGTAGAATAAAAGCAGCGTTCTAATGTTCCTCCCAAAATAATGCATCCCTCTTTCCTGTTTCTGTGATGAAATCCAGTGTATAGCGCCCTCGGAATGGACTGTGGCCATGTTTCCATTACACACTGATAGAATAAGGATAGGGAATTTACTGTGCTGGCCTCTCTTAAGCATGGTGACGGCTGCCAACAAGATCTCAGAGGCATGTATTATCACATGAATGAGATTCCTATTACAAGGATGGAGCCAAAGGCTCACAATTTAAAAATCTGATTTAATGTTTTTAATGGATTAAGGCCATACTTTTATTGTGCTTTCCTCCAAGGAAAAAAAGAACTAGAATTGTACTTTATGAAAAAAAGGTGAATAATAAGATTTGAGATAGTTCAGGCTGATCTAGTGTAAGGAGCAGAGTAGCTGCAATCTGTTGCTCTAATTTTTTGAAGACTCTGCAATTAATTGAAAGATGGTGAAAAAAAATTATTTGTATGGGGTTTATAAAAGCAAGGTCTTGCAGGATTAAGATTTATGAAACTAGAAAGAAAGATTTTAAGATTTTCCTTATCATTACCTTCTCTTTTCCATATCATTTTCCTATTTGTATAGAACTTCACATAACAAATGCAGATTTTTCAACTGAAGATTTGATTTCCCTGCTGTGTTTGAACTATGTATACGGTGACATAAAATAGAGGAGAACTGAGAAACCCTCCCCCCCACCCCCAAACTGTTTGTTTCAAAATACAAACAGTGAATATAATGCCAAATATATTTGTACTTAAAATCCCTCCAGGTGCAATAATGCAAGGAGTTTATTAAAACAGGTATGGACTGTTGTTAAAATACAGTTTTCTTTCTGGAATCATAACCATGAATTAAATCAGTTGGGTAATTAAGAATCAGAATTTGACTGTGCAAAGGGCAAAGAAAGGTTTCCAGTATACTGTAATTTAAATAAATCTTTCACTCAAAGCAGGACTCTGTGAGAAAGGTTATTTTTAGACTTAAAGTTTAGAGCAGACCTCTTTTGTTGTAATACGATGTACTTCTAATAAATGTCCTGTATTTCAAAGATCAGCTTTCAAAACTTTTGTGTCATAGAAGCTTGCTCTTTATATGTTTTTTCCCCTATTGGAAGAGCCTCAATTCTTGTAGCTTTAGTTTTGGATGGCTAGTTACAGTTAAGTAGTTTAGTCCAAGAATATTAGTGTGGTTTTTATCATTGTGATTGGACTGTTCTGTTAATGGTTTACTTAAAACAGAGATATGTATTTGCTGTGGAGTTTGCTGGCCAGTCATAACTATCTGGAGTATTTCAAGTATTTCTAGGTTTTCACTCACAAGGATAAGAACATCTGCAGCTGGCTGTCCTTTCTAATGTCTCTTACTTCTGGCTTAAATATTTCTCTTTGAATTCTCAGGAGATTTGGGAATAGCTTTTTAAACTTCAAATTTAAATTCAAGTTGTAGCTTGACACATACCAGGCTATTCTGACTGATATAATGCAAAAAGACTCCATTGCAAAGCCTATTAAAACAAGTGAAGAGGCTTCCGATGTCCTGACTAAACTGTCATCTCGGTGATCCACCTAAGTGATCTCCATCCCAGCTCATGGATGGCAGAAAACAATTTATTTCAAACTCCTTGCAAAAGATTTTGCTTATCATTACCAATGTGGCCAACTAGACTTTTTCCCTGTGCGTTGTCATGGACTATTGATGCAGCTATTGTGAATACGGCTGACATTTGCCAAAGGTCTCTTACAGAGCACGGCTGGATTCTGCCCTCGGTGGGAGTCAGGTGCCTGCTGCTGGTGATTGGAGCATTCATGATACAGGGCAGAGGTTAAAAACCTACACAGCAGTGGTTAGTATTGTGTATCTGGTCAAATGTTTTTGCCTTGTCTTCAGATTGGATCTGAGTATTTCCAGTTCTTGTGACATTTTGGTGCTGAGGGCTTATAATGCAAAAGGTGGCTATTTCGGAATTGGTTTCCTCATGCTCTGAGGTACTACAGTGAATGTTATCATTAACAGAAATAAAGTTAAACATCAACAGCAAAGAAAAGAGAATCAGGGTACAAGAGGAAGGATCATGTGTCTGTTTCATTAAGGCATATGCATGTCTTTATGTTCTTCAGAAAACTTGCATACATTTATTTAGTTTTTTAATTTGTTCTTCAGATCTTTAGTTCCTCTAAGAAGTTATTTATTTTTATCCCACTAAAAAAATGAAGTTAAAAAAAAAAGCTGTCATACTGTTTATAGTGGATGATAGTTGATTTGCACTTTGCTGTTTCTCTAGATGGCCTAAATTCAGTGTTGAAGCTACTGCAGGACTGGGACTCCACATCCCAATTGTACATGGTGAACTATAATTTTTATTGTATCCCCACTGGGTGCATTTAAATCTGTTTAAACCTGGCATGTATAAATTGAGCTTAAAAATTAATTTTAAATCAGTAACCTCATTTAGGAGTACTTACAAAGGAGTTTGGACAGGCTTAGCTCAACAGATCATAAAGAATTTTTAGTTACACAATGAGAGGTGTGGATTGTGCCATGGCTCAGACTGTAATGTAAGACCAAATTCCTTTCCTGTGAGCTTTACTGTACGGTTGTTGCCAGGTCACAAGAGTCCATAAAGGCACATGCAAACTAGCGTACAATAAAATCCATAGAAAGTATCTGGACGGAAAAACATCTTGCTTGACAAAAATGAACATTCTCTCCCATTCAGCACATGAGAGTTCACCTCTTGCAAGCATTTGTATCTGATATTTAACATCACTGAGCTAGGTCTTAAAAATAATTGCTCTTATCAAAGAGCCTATATAACTCAAAGCAAGATGACTAAGATAATTTATTTTGGCTATTTTGCTACTTGAAGAATGGATTAATTATGATACAGAGCAAGTAGGTATCAAGCTAAGCAAACTGGCTTGTAACACATGTTCTTCTCTTTTGTCTTAGAGAGAAAAACTTGTTCTCTGTTTCCTTCTGGCTTCTGCCTTTTATCACTGAAAAAAACAAGAACATAAACCGCATCATAATGTTGCCTAGGAATGCTTCCCATTGCTTCAGTAACCTCCCATTCAGCCAGTGAACACACTGACACTGCAGTGGGGTAGTTCTAAATGTTGGCCTGACAAGTGCCAGCTTAATTCAGTACTGTAGGACAGAGGATGCCAGCGATTTAGTTTCTCTTTTCTTATTTGTCTAATTTTTTAGCAGAGAAAGAACATGCAGAAACAAGAACAGGAAGAACTTTACAGTATCGTAGACAAAACGCTGCTTGCAGTTCTCTTTTTAGGTTTTCCAAGTAATGACACAAAGGTTAAAATTTTTTTTTCTTGCTTTCAGACTGGATTTTAAAATATTTTCCGCCACTTTATTTGTCTTTCACCTCCTGAGAAACTTTGAATAAAACTGTAAATGAAACATAAGCATTTTGACACCACACAGGAATCCAGACACGTATTTAACAGCACAGAGCTCGCTAGGAAGAAGCCAGGCAAAATTCTCTGAGAGCTGCGAAGAAACATTCTTACTGTATGTGTGCGTACATTAATCCACTCTTACCTTTTTTTCTTCTATACCCCAGAGGAGCATAATGCAACATTAAAAAAAACTCTGTACAAAATACATAATATCAGCCTGTAAAAATAAAAACCCAAAGCACAGTAAATAAGACCATGTACAAATATGAGCAGTGTTGTAACAGGAACCACAATCCACAAAGCTCCTTCTAATCATTCAGAAGACCACAAAGCATTGCCACCTATGCTGTAAAACCACTGAGAAATCTCAGTCCACGTACTAGCTCAAATGACTTTTTTCAGCTCCCTAAAGCTGGCTGAAAACCAGCACTGCTAATAGTTGCTGCTCAGCTTAATGGATCATGAAAATGTTCAAGGTGGTGTCCCAGTGCATTCAGGGCAGCTCGTGTTCTGTTTCCATGGCCATCAAGTGAGTACCATGTTTGCTTCCAGTTTCAGGTACTTGTAAGGCCTTTAAAAAGTCAGTGGAACTCAGCTGAGTAACTCCTCATCCTCTGAGAAAGGCTCTCGCCTATTAAAGCTCTTCCCAACTAGGTAAAGTATGTGGACTTGAAACTGCCCGAGCAGTCTGCTCTTTGTTAGGCCCACGCTTATGCGCGCTGGCCAGCTGACTTGCTGGAATAAATAAGTTTGCATGACTCTCATGCTAAGTTTTTTCAGAGTAACTTGAAAAGTATTTAAACTCTTTATTAACATTTATGAAACAGCTTATTCTCCACGGCAGCTATGCTGGGCAAGGTTTCTGCTTATTTTGGGTCCAGTATTGCCTCTCTGGAAGAATGCCTTTTTCAAGGTCTCGATCACCTTCAGTTTGATTTAAGGGATAAAATTAGTCTGTGACTAATTTTGAAACCAACTGAAAAGCAATAAAAATGTTTTGTCTAAGGGGACTTGTTTCACAGATAAAATTAATAATCTCAGCCAAATTTACTGCTTAGGCAGAGTGCACTAGCTGTTCTCCTTCAGACAGAGGCCTTTGGCCAAACGGCACTTTGTCCATCCACTTCTTTTTTTGCCTTCCTTTTGAATCCAGAGTTCTCTTTTGGGATTCTGCTCTTGGCTCAGTAAGTGTCTCTACCCCCATCTTCTCTCTCTCTTTTTAGTCTTGTTAGAAGTGTTGTATGAATTCTCAGACTTCTCACTCTGCTTCTAACTTGCTGTTCTTTCAGCTGAAGGTCTTTCTTTTCTTTCCTGCAATATTCTGTTTTACATACCCCCTCTCCTTTTTGTCTTCCTCATGACTGCACCTATCAGTTCTAGAATTTTCAATTGCCAGAACTACCATTTGCAAACCATGCAATAAATGTGCTTCGTAAATTGTGCTTCTGTAACGCTTTGTGGTACTGAGACCTGTGCAAGCACGTTGTCGTCTCAGTCTGTTGAGACGTTCACCCGTGCTTTGCTACTGCAGGAGGAAGTTCTTCCTGGTATCTGTTACAACGGGAGATGTAGTGCTAGCGAAGTTGTGTTTGAAAATAAACCCAGATTCTCTGCTATTGCTTTTACTAATCTGCACTGAGCACAGGCCATTGGAAAGGAGATCTGAAAGGACAGCTGGAGATCTCCTTTGTGTAAGAGAGATACTAAGCTATAGAAAGCTCTGGTGTTGCCAGTTTCCTATTTCTTGTTGCAGCAGTGATGTAGCAGACGTTGGGCTGAAGTATATGACTCCCTGACCAATCCTTCTTTATATAATGACTCCTGGCTGGTCATGGGCATGTCATTTATGTCTTCATGACTTGAAAATAAGCTGGGGAGAATGGTCCTTACCAGCAGAGCAAAGTGCAATGACAGCACTCAAGCTGACCAGGTACTAAGACAGGTACTTTTAAGAGATGCTTGAGTTGTTTAGTTAATGCTTGTGCTTTCAACAAAGAAGTGCTACATCTAAGTGCTCAGACGTGCTTTGGGGCTTTGCGTACTTGTTTTATATATACATATATAGAGAGATATATACACACATAAAAACATGTATAATTTAAGTATGATAATTATTTTGGTAGAGCTATACAAGTTCTTGTGCATTGCATATCTAATTGTGTTCACTATTAATAGTCTCCTATCTTAATTAACATAAAGTTATTTGAGAGAAGTGACTGATGAAAATTATTTCAGAAGGGCTTATTGTCTGAAGAAGAAAGATAATCAGTTCTGAAAATGGTGGTGTAGGGGATGAGAAAATGGAAGGTTCAGTCTGGGATGTGTCTTTTCATTCTTAAGGATCTTTTGAGAAGCATAGATACAAATGAATTTTGAAGTTCTCTATGGTAGGTTAGGAAATAAGTCACAGTCAAGGTGAAGGATGAAAAAAGGACTTAGATAATACGATAGAAAGTATTCCCAAATGAGAAGAACACTTAAGTGACTGCTAGAAAATAAGAGCATGAAACTGACTGGAAAGGAGACAACTTTAGAAAACTTGAGCTTAGAGAAACCATATAGCTGAATTTTGGCACACACAACAAGAGACTAAATCCCACTAATTAAAATGTATTTGAGCTAATTAGTGGGTTCAGAGTTGAATCAGGAACACTTCTAATAGCTTGAAGAGGAAAGATAATAAAAGAAGTGCCAATTTTTCAAAATGTTTAGGAAAGGAACAATCTTACATATACTGCTATTGACCAAAAAAAAAAAAATTACAAAAAGACTCCTTGCGCATTTGGACAACATATTGTGCATAGTACACTGCCATGTAGAAGGACTGGTGAAATATGAGAATGGCCTCTCACTAAGCAGATCGGGGAATTCTATCAAACACGGTTATTCAGGTCCAATTAGTCCTATTGCAGCCAAAATCATGGTCTTGTTGAAGTCAATAATAAAACTCTCACAGCTTTTCACAGAACTAGGATCTCACCCGTTATGCATGCGTTGATGCATAGTTTCCACTGAAGGAACTTCAGCCAAGAAGTTAAGTGAAGCGTGGAATCTGAATGTAGAGAGTACAAATGGGAAACTTGAATTTAAGGAGGAAAGGCACACTTCAGAGTTTCAGCTCATTAGAGAAAAACAGATACAAGCTTCCATGCCTCACACTCCAGATTTCCTCATTTTCTGATTCTGTTGCTATGGCATTCATAAAATTCCAGCATTTTAATGCAGCAAAGGGGAAATCTGGTGCATAACTATGGGGTAATCAGTTGTCCAGTTGTTTGAAACTAAACCAGGTTCAGCGTTTCTGAAAATCAGCCCAGTTTAGGTAAGCCATTAAATAGGGTTTAGGTATCTAACCTGAGAGATTCGGGTTTGAAAATCTCAGCCTCCATTTACAACAGCTACCCCATCTGTAGAGGCTGTAGCACTGAGCTCAGAGCGGTCCTCTGGAGTTACGTGGTATGTAGGTTCAGCAATCAGCAGTGGACAAGTGGAACCACATCTCACTTGAAACTGCAGGGCGGACTGGCCAAGTCCAGCAACACAGAGAGGCTGGATAGCCACAGCCTGAAAGGGGCTACAGAATAGATGACTCTCCTGCTCCGACTGCAAAGAATGACAGCGGTGAATCAAACCAATAAATTATTATCTATCATTAAGGAAGCAGATCAAAAACATAGTGGTTCTCCAATTCTTTTTTTTAATTTCTGCATGAGCAGAGTGTTCATTCCTTTAAAAAAAACCCACCAAAACCCAACAAAAAACAAACTTAAAGAATAAGAAGCAGCCCTTTGGAGACATACCCACAGTAATGATCCTCTCTTCCTCCTGTCACTTGTTCAGGCATTTTCTGTGCAACATGCAAAGAAAGAATAAAGAAAGAGCAGGCGTAGAAAATAGCATCCTTTAGCTGCAAAGACGTGATTTTGCAGGCTCCCAAGCTTTCTTTAGTTTCTAATAGCAACCACAAAATGTCTTCAGTTATGGCAAGCAATGCTTCAATCCTTTTGTTAGGAAATGTTTGAAGTACCTTATCTTCCTGCTAAACTGTTTAAATAGCAACATCTTATGAACTATAGTAACCAGTTAAAAGAGTTTATAGCTACATTTTTCAGAGACTTTTCCTTAACTGTTCTCCTATAGAAAGGATGTTCTTAGAATTATTCAGATGAAATTCACTGTCAGAATTTCAAACATGTAAATGGAATCCTAAAACTGGAAAAACAATGTATATAAATAAACTAGAGATGAAGGGACCCAGTTTTCAGTTTCACAATTCTCCTTTAAAATTCAGATTCATTACACATTGGCTGAACAAACATTAGAAATAGATGTAACTTTTGGAAAGTTTGATAACCTTTTACAGAAAGTACCTACTTTAACAATAGACAGGCCTAATCCTACTGGACCTAATTATCTACGTTGAAGTCCATGGGAGTTTTACTAGTGAAAGTATTGCAGATATAAACTTTGTTGGAAAATAAAAAGTAACAGCAAAGAAGGACATATAATTCAAGCAAGGCAGGAAATGGTTTTCACATCAAAATTTGAAATACCACATACACACACACAAAATTTGGTTAGGATACTGAAAGCTCAAATACTTCCCATTGGAAAATTCCCAAGCACCTCTACAAATGGTGGAGTTGCCAGGTAGCTTCCTTCTCTTACAGTAGGAGATGATCTCTGGACCCACTTCTGATGCGGGAAATGAAGAGACATTATCAGGAAATATTGCTGTTCAAGTAATGTCAGCTAGATTTAAAGTAACAAGTAATATCAGCTTAGGTGTTAGTAAACATAAGGTTATTTTTATGATCGTGTAGACAAGAAATTTGTAACTTCCATTACAAGAATCAAAGAGGCAGCTGTACCTCAATCATTAGTCATGTTTCTCAGGGTACTCATTCTTTCTTACTCTTTTTCTGCTGTTCTGCTCCAAGCTACATCCCAGTTTAACAGTAAAAATAGCATCTTGTTTCAACTTTGATACTCCATGAGCATTAGCAGGTTCTTTATTACTGCAGTACAATGTGATTTTGTTTTCCCCTAAAAGCTTTTAGTTAATGCTGCAAAGCTTTCTACTATTGCTGATTATTTTAACAGCAAAAACAATTAAGAGGAAAATAGAAATAATTAAAGAACCTATCTTCTGCTGGCTTTGATTGATTTATAGTTAAAATTTAGCTGAGCATTATTCAGAGTAAAATCTCTCACAGTCTACAGTTGTATAGAAAAGAAAGAGGTGGGGAGAAGCTAGGAAGGCTCTACCCTTTCTACATGGCATGGCTGTAAGTGCATTGAGATTGCCTGTGTTGCTGGAGTAACAAGTGTCCTCTTCAGTAAAATTCTGCTACTCTAATTGGCAAGAAGCTCCAGTCCGTTGCAGTTCATGTCCCTGCCAGAGTGGAGAAAACAGTAACAGAAGTATTTCACCAGTGGCCTGGCTCCATCACACTTACATCTCGTCTTTTCTTCAGTTTGTGGTGACCTCTGTCACTCCTGTTGTTGTGGTAGGGTTTCTGTGAGACAATGAGAGTCTTATTCTTCATGCATGCTAATTATGAGATAGAGACTTGCACTAATCTTCTGAGAACAGTTGGCTCTTTTTCAGCTGACTGTAAACAGACTGCCCAAAGTCATGAAAAGAGAAGAGTTTAAAAAGAATGTTATTTATATTAATATTTCACAGCTGCCAGTTAATACAGATGTGACATACAGTCGATTTCATTGCAGATTAAACAGCAGCTAGGCACTTCCCTTAGACCTGTTTCATCCCCTTCATCTCTGCTTGTAGGCACAGAAGGGGACAGATGTTGCTGAAAATGCCAACTGCAGGAGGCTGGCTGCAGCGAAAGACTTGTGAACCCCGAACAGCAGTGAAGCGCATCTGCACAGTTCTGAAGTTTTAGGGGCATGGCTAGTTTGGGACCTGGTTTTGGGAAAGGACAGTTTCCAAAGTAATGCAACTCACAGCACATGCACGGGAATTATTTCTGCTGCAGTCAGTTTCCACTGGCACAAGTTCTTGCTTCACACCTCCTTACACCCTAAAACTGACTGGGAGATAGAGAGGACTGATAAAAGCATGGATTAAGAAGCACTGATATAGCGAACAGAGTAAATCAGTTTATTTAAAAACACTGAATTACAGTGTTTCCTGAACATCTCTAGGTATTTGCAAGGTTGAAGAGCTATAGCCCAGCACACACTAGAGAGACAGTCCTGAGCTTGATGACAGATTTTAAATGTTTTTGAAATTGAACATACAAAGGGTCCAAGTATTTTTCTTTCTCTTCTGTTGTTTGCCAGAAAGCACAGTCCCAACTCTGAATTTTTACACATTTCCTGTAAGTTACTGCATGAACATTTTTATTTAATTTTTACACTAAGATCTTACAAAAATGTATATATTGAAACCTGTAACCTTTCCAAAGCTATGTTTAATCTTACTGACTGTTACTCATTGGCTTGTTACCTTGAGACAATCTCTTATTTGTATCTGAGTGACAAGATATAATTCTGCTGTACTGAGTTGGAGAGAAGAAAATGGTGTATTTAATATACCTCAAATATGTAGAGTATGATAGTGATTACGCTGGCATCTATTAAAAATTATCCTACAGGATGCATACAATGAGCACTACATTTGGGACTGCAAAGCACAGGCATTTAATTCACAAACAAAGGCACAGTCTCACTAATGCTTTCTCTCTGATTTCACAGAGAGGAAAAGTATGCTCTTGATTTGGATGTGGGGAAAAGATGAATAATCCTCCATTTTCCTTGGTAGATTTTCAGGGAATAACCACACTCACCACTGAAAATCTCTGTGCATGTCTTCTAATCTCTACCTGTCTCATACTGGTTATGAGTCTTCTGGGTATCAAGGAATGTTTAGCGGCAAGCAGGTATAGAAATGCTTTCTGGTTTGGTGCAAATTCGTAACACTAGCTTTTAGGCCTTTTGTACTAGCTAGGAAATGGTGGATTGACTTAAAATTTCACTAGTACATGTTTGAGGTCATTAACTGGATTAACCTGATTGCTGTGAAGACATGGCTGGAAGCTTTACTGGCAGATTTCTTCCCTCTGCAACACGGGGTGCACAGCGTTTCAGGTTTTACACTTGGCAAGCAACTGTGCTTTGTCTGTAATGGGCCCTACAGAAGGACATGCTTTCCCTGCCAGTACTTAGTTCATTTCAGGTTTTTTCACTTCTAGAAAAGTACCTCAGTGATTTTATACTGAGACCTTGCTTTGTATGAGGTGTTAATAACTACATTTAAATTTCTTTCTTCTCTTAAATTATATAGTTGATTTTACTTTTCTTATGATGCCAATTTTATTGTAAGGATTTTATTTCTTTTTTACTGTGTATGAAATCGAAACACTGAGGTGGCTGTTCAGAAACAAAAATTATTCTTGTAATTGCATCATAGTTAATAAGTATGTGTAAGAGAATAATCTTGTAAAAGCTGATTACCTCAGTTATTAATAATTAGGATTTACGAGTTAAGTAATATGCTGCAACTATATCCAATTCCTTGGCAATTTTATGGGGAAAGTTGAGAAATAATTTTAGAAATAATCCTGTGTGTGAATTTTCTTTATAATTAATGCATAAGGCTGTGAAATCCTAAGTGACCACTGAACTAGCATTTTAGGTTATGCCTGTGGCTTTTCCTTGTGTGCTTTGGCTGTTTGAAGTTGGTGTGGCAATTTGAAGTTTTGTTTCATTTGTGAGACATACAAATTTATCAATTTTAATTTCATTTTGCTTTGCTTAATTTTATTCTTAGTAAGATTTTTGTTTTTCCTGGATTCTTCTGGCAGAAGAATTAATACATCCAAAGTTTACATGTGTGTACAGGTGGTTGGCTGTTCCTTATGTTTTTTTCTGTAGTTTTTCTGATTGTTTACTACCGACTAAACAGGCTTAGTATAAATAATATTTGATTTTTTTTAAAAAAAAAGATAATAGAGCACTTTTAATCTACTCTATTTTTTTCTGATTTAGTGACATATGAACTCTTGCAAGTCTGGAGAGAAGAACAATTAAAAATCTAAAATATTTTTCTGGTCCTTCTCCCTGAAAGTTTAGCCAGGAGCTTAAGCGGGTGCCCATCTTTAAATAAGCAAGTTATTTTGTTGAACTTGAGTTGGGAAACTTGCACTCTCCAAGTTAGGCATGTGTTGATGCACCAGAGTGAATTATAGCCTGTATGAGGCTACCTCTGGCCCTTTCTCCTCCGATTCCGTACTCACATGTATGTTTAGGGGAGGATCGGTTAGACAGCCTTTGCAATACAGTTTGTCATCAAGTCTGATGATAGCCCTTCTCTTTGTTACAGTTCTCTCCTCTTTTATAATTAAATTCCCGTCTTGTAACAAACATGATCATCACCTCAGCTTTCAAACTTCCGAAGTATCAGTTCAAGATTTGGCATCCGCCAAGTGGAAACCCGGTGGAGTTTTTTGGTTAAACATACTCTCAGGGAAATGAACCACCCCCCTTGCTTCTGCCAGCCATAGCGACTTGAACAGTTTTCTAAGTCCGTGTGCTTTTCCTACCCAGAGGACAGAGTTCTCATCGCTCATTCAGGAACTGCCTGTGTCACAGATATGTAGCGCAGGGCCAAAACTCTCTCCCACAAACCCCCACAGTTGGTCTCCAGCCCTAAAGAAAGCCCTCCGAACAGTTGCTAGGTGGCAGGGCTCCACTAGCGAGGCATCTGCCATATTGTATTGCTGGTGTGTGCTGCAGGCCCAGTCTCCACATCAAAGCTTTTTGTATTACTCTTTTTCAGTTAAAATCTGTAGAGAAATCAAGTTTGCATCTTGCAGGTAATGAAAGCAAAGTGGCCTCTCAGCCAGGTGTGAGGAAAGGTGTTCAGCCTAACAAAGCTTTCGCTGCTCCCAGCTACTTAGCCATTTCCTGAAGGTCACTTAGATGTAAATGACCTGAATGTTTCACCACTAATTTGGGTGGCAGAAAACTTGAGAGTGAAGGCCAAGATTAACAGGAATAGGTATGCACCCCACGTCCTTCAGTGCCTTATTGTCCCATCTCCAAACCTCTGGATTGCAGAGTGTCCCAGGCTGTGAAGGCAGGGCCTGGGCTAGAGCATCTTCAAGTATTCGAGGTATTTCTGTTCTGCCTATCTGGATTGGATGCATTACACAGGAACAGAAATCACACCTAGATTTGATCTTTCATGCATTTGAGGGACACCTGACAAATAATTCAGTTTTGCAATTCAATACTAGGAAAGCATTCTAAATTATATTTTACATTCATATCCAATGTGACATTTAATAGTGGAGCTAAATAATTACTCATGCTAAATGCTCCACATACTGTGACAAGATGGCTTTTAAAATACAGGGATCATTATTTTTTCCAACACAAGTGGAGACAAATTTTAATTCTGGAGAAGCAGATAGTGAAGGGCATGGTGTAATTATTATTTAATGTAATAGAACAGAAAAAGTGCCTGTGTTACTTATTTCAGGGACTCTGCTGCTGAGGCTCTCCCCTCCTGGCAGTGCAGGGACCTGTGGTGTGGGCAGCGGCAGCCTTGGCTGGGCTGCAGGAGCCGGGCAGAGCTTGTACCCCGCTGGGGCGAAGACAAGGCAGCACCCTGTGCACGCACAAAACCGTGAAGCATGCATTTTGTTTTGCTTTTTAAAACCTACTCTGTTCTCCTTTTATCTATGTTTAAGTTATATGATGTACCAAAGTCACAGTTAAGTTTCAACATTTTTACAGACACAGGGTTTTCAGGGTGATTTGTCAGAATTCCCAGCAGAATCACGGTTTATGTCCTATTTTCTTACCAAAAAGCTGCTCCTTTTCCCAGCTTTCTCCCAGCACTTCTTTAGCAGACAGTAAGCCAGCCTTAGCTGGCCAAGCCCAATGCTTTCTCTAACTAACGAGCAGGTGTACAGGCAGAGGGGCCCGTGTGAGCCTCTGCCCAGGTTGGCACAGCTGAGGCGGCACACACGGATGGCATTGCCGCACATGACTCCTGTCATGGGCGCGTGTCAAGTATAAAATCAAACGTTTTCCCTGCGTGGAGGGTACTTGTGCATTCCTCCAGCAAAAAGCCTGGGGCTGTCATTAGGAATTGCACAGGTTGGAAAAAGACCCTGAGCGCCTGGAGGCTGGTCTGCTTCTCCATCCACTAACACTGGTCTAGATGTCGTTCCTGCCCACGGCAGCCCATACTGCACATGAGTTTACGTTAACACTGAGGTAAATTAATTCAGCTTTTGGCGAGGTGTGACTCCAGTTACTCCTGTCGAGTCTCGGGATCCTCGAAGACTGCGCTGCACCGCCAGCCGCGGCCGAGGCGCCTTGCCC
>NW_008794154.1:3136713-3194728 GCF_000699145.1 Aptenodytes forsteri | reverse complement strand
GGCGCCGCGGTGGAAGAGGTCGACCCCCCGGCCGCAGCCCCGCGCTTGGAGCAAACCCCGGCCCCAGTCGTACCAGAGCCCCAACGGGGTGCTTTTCACCGACTTTCCCGTGGAGGACAGGTGCACCTTCACCGTGACTCAGCCTGCCGGCACCGTCAGCACCTGCACGGGCAGCGGAGTGCTCCGGAGGGGCCCCTCGTTTTTCAATTCCAGCATGGGATCGGTGTCGAACGGGAAGGTGCGGCCTCCAGCCTGTAAAGCGGTCTCCCCCGAGCTGTCTCCTGAGCGGTCCTCCCAGGTGCTCACTCTGGTTTCGAACAGTTCTGCCGGTTTTACTGCCAACGGCACCATTACCTCACCAGGAAGCCAGCTGGGTCATCCCCTGAGGATTTCCAGTCAGTCAGCACTTACACCGCAGCAAGAGCAGATCGCTTTTACAGTCAGCCCTCAGCCCTCACCTACTGGAAACACACCTTCCGCCAATAACAACAACGCGGCAGTGCTGCCCTTGCAATGCAACCGGGTTTCCAAAATACCGGAAAAAGTGCCGCTGGGGCCCCCCGTGGTTTCCCAGGCGATGTCCCCAGAGCAAGGCGTAACTCCTCAGAGGCCAGCGTCCCCTCAGGACCAGCCCGTGGAGCAGCAGCCCGTGGTCCTGAGCACCAACAGCCCCGCCGCTCTCAAAGTGGGCACGCAGCAGATCATTCCCAAGAATTTGGCTTCCGAAATAAAGGTGACGAACAAAGCCAACAGCCAGAATGCGGAGACGAGCAAGAGGGTGCTGAAGGTCCGCAGCATGGTGGAGAGTCTCAGCGTGCCTTTGGTAGCCGATGCTGAGGAAGAGGCCGAGGGCGACCTGGACAGCCCAGGGACCCTGAGGCGCGGCCTGAGGTCGACGTCCTACCGCAGAGCGGTGGTGAGCGGCGTGGACTTCGACAGCTCTTCTAATTTTAAGAAAAAAAACAGAATGTCCCAACCTATACTTAAAGCAGTTGTTGAAGATAAAGAGAAATTTTCGAGCCTGGGGAGGATAAAGGTAAGCTGCGCTGATCAGTGACAGGTTGATTTGCATGGTGTAGACTACACAGGAGCATGATTTGCAATCTCTTATGTTTTCCATAAATGCTGGGTTTTTTTCAGTTTGCTTTTTGCTACCACAAAACTTTTCGTAGTTATTGATGAGTCTCACAGGTCACTTACAAGTGTTGTTTTTCAAAGTAAAGTGGCGGAGGCTTCAGGGACACGATTCTGTTGAAATCTGGGCAGCTCAAAAATGTGTTGATGACAGCCTCATGTTTGCATTTCCTGCTGGATTCCCCAGCACATCTTTTCTTTCACAATCAAATTGATGTTTTAAAACCTGTTTCCCAGAAAGTAATACACAGGAAAAAAAGAGACATTGACTTAATAAAGTCTGCCTGCTAGAGTAGACAGACTGACAGAAAAATGTACTTCCTCCTTTACTCCTCTGAGACATTACTTTTAAAGTATTTTTAAAAATTGGAGTGTGATTTTTAAATTGAGAGAGTACCACTTCAGGTGTCTTTTTGTAGCTTAATTTTAATGCCTGCAAGTAAGAGCAGAATGCCTGTTTTTAATTCCTGGTTGTAATCCCTTAGGCGTAGTAGATTTATATTGAATGTTAATGTATTAAAATTAAATTATAAAGACTTACTGAAAATATTCTTTTACTTGAACATATCATATTGTAATCTTGTATTTCCTTCTTTTTAAATATAATTTGTTACTTTTTAAAAAATATATTGGTAGATTTCTGTGGAGTGTTTGGAATTGTGTAATAAAGTACTCCAGGCTAAGGGCTAATGCTGTAGGTATTAAAATAGTTACCAGCTTTATGACAATTTTCAGCCAAATTAAAAATTATGGTTATGGAAGCTTTTGTGAAAATGCTATTTCACAAGTGGTGAAATAGTAATCGACCAAATTGTGAACTACTGCTGAGCAGGGAGGTGGTTTGTTTTGGTTTGGTTTTGGTAGCAGACTTTAACAGTAAGTTATGTTTAAAATAGGAGGACATGACATTGTCCTGTCTTTACACACAAAACTCTTTTTGCTAGTAGCATTTTTTTAAATAGACTTCTTAGACCATAGGACTTGTTGCACCAAAACAGCTGTTTTATTTCAAAGGTTTGTTTTGGTCTCAAAACATTAGTTTACAAAATACTTAATGTGGCTGGTCTTTGCAGAGTGTGTGGAGACAGCCGCTCAGTCATGTACCTTATATCCTTGTAGAAAAGCCCAGTGACAGTGGAATGAGTTGCAAGTTCACTGAACTCTTGTAAAGCTAGTGTACTATGCTTTTGAAACATAGGAAAAATGAAGCATTCAGGACAAATACGTATAAACAATGTATGGGAGAGGGAAAACTAGAGTAGCTTTTCACTTTCTGTGATGAAACAATTGTTTTCCTGAATACTTGTCCAACACCAGAAGTTTATAGATTAGGGCCTGTTAATTTGGTGTCTAAGTATCAAATAAAACAGAAGTTCTTGTTACTGTTGGTTATTCTGCATTCTTCTTTTAATGTGTATATATCTCTTTCCTGTTAAAATTATCAGAAGAAAATGCTGAAAGGACAAGGGACATTTGATGGGGAAGGTAAGCCCTTTTCTGTACAGACTTGAAAATATGCTCAATCACAAGAGAAATGAACTTCAGGATCATTTTGCACACTTCTTTCATATGTAGTCAAAGACTAAGTACCTTGTTTTTCAGTAAATTGGCTAAAATATGGAACCATAATTTTGGCACTAGACATACTTTAGGGAATATTTTAAAGAATATAGAATGGCAGGATAAAAATGGGTTTTTGTTTGAAGGGCTTCTTTTCAACTTTAACTCCTGTCCCTCCTAAAAGATGAACTGATTGATGTGTGTATCTCAGCCCGAACAGCTCCGTAGAATTACGTAGATGAGGCTTGTTCCTCCAGTCGGGACTGCCTTCCTGCCTATTCCCTGTGACTCTTCCCAGGTGCAAGACGTAGCTTTTGTGGATCAGCTTACGGGTTTGGGGTCATCACTTGCAGCAGACACCTGAATTGTTATTCTCTGAGTTTATGGTTCATGCAGCTATTTCTCTCTTTTCCTCATAAGGCAAGGGTGCTGGGATGAATTCTTTGACTTTGTAATCCTTTTCTTCTCTTGCTACCTAGGCTTCAAGTTGAAGTGTCAGAAAAACACTGTCCATCTATCTGCTTTTGTATGTTACTCATTAATTCTGGGCTTTGCCAAGTTTGCTGCTTTTCCCAATATTTCAACAAGACAAAAATTCTTTCCTGGCTATGAGTCCATGGAAGTTTCATTATAATAACTGCTACTCTCTTGGCTTTTCTCTGCTTAATGCCTCCTTAAGGTCATCTCAGCTGCGGTGTTACCTTCCTTTTCCTCGTTTCTATTTTCAAAACTTGCCACTTTGTTCTATTTGCATCACCCCCTATCTTACTCTTATTTTCATCTTTTCTCACACAGTCTCCTGGTGACGTTTTCTAGATTCTCTTCCAATGGCTCCCTTCTATCTTGGACTGATCCAAACTAATAACTTTCTCCGTAATGCCTCTCAGAATTCAGTTGCTGTACACAATTTCCTGTCTTAAAAGTGTATAAACTATGTAGACACATTCCAAAGAACAAGTACAAAAGGCCAGACCTTTGTATAATACTCAGCCAGGGCTGTATGGTCCGAGCAGGTAGAACAGATCCACCCAGCCTGGCATAAGACCTCAGGAGTTGCAACTGTGCATGGAGCAGTCAGACCTTTCACTTCTTTCCCCTTTCTCTTGTAGGGGAAGATTGGATATTGTCCAAAGCCTGGCCCATCTCTAAAGTACCTTTTAGAGCTTGCTTTCTTAACAGCTTAATCCGTCTGTGGGTTATTATGGTCTTGAATTTCTCTGTCCTTTTTTGTCTGCTTTTGAAAAGGGTGTGTGGTCAAGGAGGTTGGGAAATGGAAAAGGTATGCTCCACACCTGTGTTTCTTTGCCATTGATATTACTGAATTAATACTGGCAGTACTGAAATACGTAATGAGTGTATTTTGTCTCAAGGTTCATAGGCCTCATGCTTATTCAAGCAAGCTTTGAAGTTTCTATTTGGAATAGTTCTGACCTCAAATTTCTGAAATTTGGATCATTTCCTTCTCTTAGTGAAGTGCGGAGACGGTATTTAAAGCTGACAGAATAAAAGTTGGCATGGGTAGTGGATTTATAATCGTCTTGTAGATTAAAATAGCTAGACCTCCAGATTAGTGACTCTGCTTTACTGACATGCTTGTTCCATTTTTAAATTGCTGGCTAATTATGAAATATTGTGCAGCAAACCAAGGAAGAAAAAATTGTTTTCTGTTTTTTCTTGACAAAGGACACATCTGTTCTTTAATTCAGTCAGTGTGGATCTTTTTGGTAGTGGTACAGTGATCCATTGTTACTGTACTGCACCATTGTCCATCCTAAATAAGATACTATCTTTGTCTGGTGGACTTTGTGAACGGCACATTGACATTTTGGTTTCTTTCATTGTCTAAATGTTACTTAGAATTTTTATGAAAGCAACTAAGCTAACTTTCTAGCAATTAATGACATACTGTTGTTGTTTTATAGAAAATGCTGTATTATATCAGAACTATAAAGAAAAAGCTCTGGACATAGATTCCGATGAAGAGTCTGAGCCCCGAGAGCAGAAATCAGATGAAAAGATTGTTTTTCACTATAAGCCCCTGAGATCAACATGGAGTCAGCTGTCCGTTGTGAGTATTTGATCATTGTATAGCCAGACAAAGACAGAGTATCTAAGAAGGTATTGAAACAAGTGTTTTTACTTGCTGCTGGAGTTTTTGGCTGAAGTTTGTCATCTTCTTTTCCCTTCCAAAATATAAGGTGTCTCCGAATATTTCTTTTTTTTTTTATTAACAAGTTTGCAACTATTCAGATGTTACTAATCCAAATCTGGAGGTGTCAATTTAGCTTTTGTTTAGGTTTTATGCAAGGTAACTCCAAGGGCTTAAAGAAAGCATGAATCATGTTTTCTTAGTCAATTTTAGTAGGTATGGACTGATGCTCCTGCCAGAATCGGTTTCCCTGGTTACCTGACACCTCCCTTTTTATAGCACAAGTGTTTGTAGGCTCATGTGGCCACACAACAGACTGGTTAGAGTACGTGATTTGAAATTACCAAGAAGAAAAATTCAGTGTAGTTTAAGATGAAATTAAATACAACTTTAAAATGCAAAGGGATTAATATTTCATAATTTTACACTTTAAGATACATTTATATTATTTTTTTTCTTTTTAAACTATGCTGGACAGAAAAAATCAAGCATGCCTCTTTTGTTTGCACATTGAATTTCAGACCCTGACTTTGTACTTCCCACAGTCACTGGAGATGGCTGCTTAGGCCTTGCCTGCACAGGGTGTTGGCAGCCATACTGATGTAGGTCCTTAGGAGAGTTATGGTTTATGCCTATGTGTGTTACTGTATCTGGCTGTTCTGAATGAGGTGCTGTCAGAAAGCCTGAAAAGACAGGGTTAAATCCTAACAGCATGTAAACTCAGAGTGACATCTGTGCTTTGTAGTGCCTTTCAATGAATTGGAGTGGTGTGGACCAAACCTTAAACAGGATTTAGTCCTGTTCTTTTTTGTTTTTTTTCTAAACTTTGTTAACTTTGTTTTTCATTTCATAAGAACAACATGGAAGTCCTGATCAATTACTGGTCTTTGTTTTACATAAAAAGCAATGCAATGAGAAAGTTCATTTTAGGGTCCTGTATGTGGCAAAGACACAACTTTACTGATTTGGTTTTTTAAATTAAAAAAAAAAAGTGTTTGTGTGAATTCACTAAAAGGGTGAATTATACTAAAGAAAAGCTTCAGTTAGTTACAAACAAGTTTCTGCTGAATTGTTCTAAATTGCTGCAAGGCAACTCTAAATTGATTTGACTGCATATATTTAATGGAAACCATTTTTAAAAAGCCAAGTATTCAAATGGTGGTATTCTGCTGTCCTTAGCACAGTCTATGAAGCGTGCGCAGCGGCTTTTTCTTAGTAGCACTGTTAAAAGAAGTAGAATTCAGCTGTTTTAATCAGTACTGTAGTCTTGCTAGCATCCCTGCTAATAAGCTGGCAAATTAATGATACTAGTTGATATTTCTATAGGCTTTCCTAGTATGCATGATTTTGAGACTAAAGAAACTGTAAAAATTCTGTGTTTCTGTGGTTGATTTTATCCTTTGATCGTTTCTGTGGCTTCTGGAGGAATATCCCTAAAATGAAGGGTTTGGGGGTTTTTTTGGTTTTGTTTATGTAACTTGTAGAATGTTGTAGAACCTCATCTCTATATGTGGTGTAGGAAAGGATTATTGTTACATGACATGATCACCTAGAATATTTGACAGTTAGGGCCATTGGCTGTATATATCCTATATAAATTAGTTATTAAGGCTCAGCAAGATCTTCTAAGGCTATTTAGATTGTCTGTTTAGAAGAGCTGTCTTACAGATGTTGATGACCTTTTGCAGTTTAAGGTATTGAAATATGAATCCCTCTGATTCAATAATTATAAAGAAGGCAAGACAATGTGGTTTTGAAAAGATTTGCTTTAAATTTTCTTTCACAAATCAAGTACTTTAAATGTAGTTAATTTGCTTAATGTTGCAAAGAAGCTTGTTTATAATAAAGTCAAATTGGTTTTTTTTCTGCCTTCTAGGCAAACTAGCAGTTAAATGTTCAACAGCTGAGGTATTTTGGAAAGAATGCTATTCAGTAATAATAATAATAATAATTTCAAAAACACTAATTTGTCGTGAGACCAAAATAGTATAAAGATCATCTCAGTAAGAGAACTACCCCTGTGCCATGCTTACAGTTATATAAACCAACTTGTTCTTTACAATTTCTAGCACAGCAAACTTGTTCAGTGTCTTTACTTGATTTACAAGGTTGGAAGTGGGGATTATATGGGAAAAGGTAGTGCACTGTGAAAACAAACTATGGGAATCTGAATCTCATAGTCTCTGTGTTTATAACTCTGGAAAAATTACATGCTGTCAATGTGTATTAAAAGTGAGTGTGGAATTGCAACAGGAAGTCAGATGGAAAATGTCAAAATACTGGGTTTCAACATACGTTAGGAAAGAAGGAGGATAATATGTTTATAGTATTTGTTAGCAGTGACTATGCTAGGAAATCGAGGGGAGACAGCAGAATGAATCCCTTCTTTCTGCAGGATGTTTCTTTGGCCATACAGGGTTGACAGCTGATGCAGTTCTGACCAGACTGTCTATTTGAGGGGGGCAGTGAAACCTTCATGTATGGCGTTGTCAAATCCTTTATGATGATGATTAAAAAAAAAAAAAAAATTCTGTCTTTCTGCAGTGTACGCACACATGTGAAACTAAGATTGAGCTTTTTGGAGAACATTTAAAGACTCTGAAATAGGGTGCTATTTAAATCCAGTTCCTTTCAAATTCCTCTCTTGAACCCTCTTCCTCTTTAGATTCCTGTTACAGATCAGACAGCTAGCAGTAGCTAAGCAGATGACTAGGTAAAGAGCTAGCTTATCTACTATCTCTGTTCCTTCCAACCTTCATCTGTAAATTTAAAAGTTTAATTTAGGGAGAATAACCAATATTTCCAAAATATATTCCAAAAATATCTCGATATTTTTGAAGAACTTCCAGCAGATCATAGGCACTGATACTAACTTGTGCGCTATATTAAATGTATTTACTTTCCAACAAATGCAGCATTCGGTTGGTATGGATAATGACAATGTGTATTATTGTGCATGCAACGAATCACAGCATTGGTTAGGCTGGAAGGGACCTCTTGAAACCATCTTGTCCAACCCCCCTGACTGAGGAGGGTCAGTTAGAGCAAGTTGTCCAGGACTGTGTCCAGTCAGGTTTTTAATATCTTCACGGGTGGAGACCTCACCACCTCCCTGGGCAACCTGTTGCAGAGTTTGACCACTGCATCTGACTCATGGACTTTGAACTTAAATGTCTGTTTTTCCAGGTCCTTACTGTCCAGCCTGGAGAATATGATGCATGTTCACTTTTCATTACTACTGTCAATGCTGCTATGGTTCTTATATTCTTGAGATTAGCACTGGAAACAGATGTCCCATAGCATAGGTAATGCTCATAATTACGGAAGTATTTAATATTAAATGGGTGTTTTAGCATCAAGTCCTCCATTTTATGCCCAGTAGTTCAATGTATTTACATAGCACTGCATCAAGATTTTGCATGTTCTCTGAACTGCTGTCTCTCTAACCTGAAACTCTTTCAAGCTTTGGTAATCTTGTTTCATTTTTCTGATCATCTCTTTCTCTGGTTTGGGACAAGTGCAGTTGTGATTTTTCTCATTCATTTAAAAAGCTGCTGCAAGTTGCTTTACTGAGCCACTTGCACTGTTGCCTTTCCATGGCTGCCTCTTCTCTGTGGTATCAAACAAAGACTACTTGGTTTTGCTGTCAAGGGTCTTCAGGGCTAATCTCTGCATTAGCTCTCATTTCTCTCCCAGTGTCAAAAGGCTTATGTTCAATTTGGTTTATGGTGCAGCCACTTACCATATTTCTCAAAGAAATATTTCTGGTGCGTTCCCCACCTGCAGCACTTCCTTATTTTGGAGGAGCTTCTTGTATATAACCACAGAGTTATGTAACCACAGAATAATGAAAGTCATTCTTTCATCCTTTCCTCCTCATCTCCATGGCTGAATCGGTCATAACTGAGTTGCTGGAAAAAAGCAGTCCAGCGTGACAATAAGACAACATCAGTAGCTGTAGTGTTAGGCCTCTTCCATTCTTTCTGGTTATGGCTTATATTAAGTTGTTGTTTGCATACTATGACAAATGTGATTTTTAGGCTCTTTCAGCTAAAACATTTTGGACATCTAAAAAATAGGAATTGAATTTTCTTTCACAGAGTATGCCAAAAATAGTCTCCATATTTGGACCTCTTTCTCTTTGGAAGTGTTGCCATTGATTAAGAATATAAGGTTGAGCCATTTGCTTATGTGATGGATTTATATGCGTACTTTGTATGTACACACCCATATATGACAAGATAATGATCACGAAACACAGCTACAGTTTTTTGAACATGAATACAGTGGTTGCCGCATTGACCTCACTGGAAATTTGCAGTTGCTGTATTAACAGGAAGCGTTGAAATCTCTTGGATATGTTCATAGGTATTTCCTGTGTCGGCATATTTTTAGAAAATTCCCCCACTGCATCCAGAGAAAAGTGACGTTGTACTTCCTAGTGAGTGCTTTGAAGCTTTCAGGTTGTTGACTGAAAGGTACTTTAATAGTTTAATAGAAAGGCATCTAATGAGTTCTTGCTTGGTATTCAGAAGTGTATACTTGTGGTGACATAGGAATCTAACTTGTGTTCAAAAGAACAATTGCTTGAACACTGTTTTTATGAGTATATACATGTGTGTATATACTTGGGTGTGCATGCAAACCAACATGCGGCACTTTTTAATGTTGTGCCATTTTTACTCTTGAGCCTGCTATCCAGGTTTGTGGTGCCTGGTACGCAGGAATAAAATCAGGAATAATATATCCTTTAAAATTCCAGGGAATAAGTAGAGTAAGAAGAGAAGGCTGTTGATGATAGTATGTTAGGAGCTTTTGGAGAAGACCAAAAGAGAAATGGGAGAATGGAAGTGTATGTTAGGTCTTATGTCCCATGACATACTGCTGCTCCATGAAGAGAACAGTTTCTTTTACATGTGTAGCGCTGTGCAGTGGCCTCTTTCCTCTTCCCTGGTCCAGCATACCATATACAGGTGACCCTCCTGATTTGAGGTCCTGTGTTTAATACTCCTCTAGGAAATGCATAAAGTCAGTCCCTCCTTGGTGCTTCACTTTCTGGTTTCTTTTTAATGTTCTCCTGTTAAATGACATAATGCATGCGATTTGCATCAGAAAAGAATAAACTTCAGGGGTCTCTGGTGTGGAATTTTGTAGCTGAGTATGTGGCTTCAGGCTGTGGAAAATGTGGCTATGGCTGGAGTTCATGATGGTTGTATATGGAGAGCTGGGGCAAATGTCTTGGCTGATTTGGCTGTAGGGTGCAGAGTGGGGAGAGACATCATCATAGGGTTGAGGATAGAAATACAGGGGTATTTACTCAGGACTTTGCCATGTCTGTTTAAGCTAAAGGAGGAGCTCCTCCAGAATAATTTTTTGGCCAACAAACTACCTGTCTAGGTATTTTGTTTAGGCCTTTAGGTGTGTTTAACAAATGAAGACACTGAGATTTTTCAGGCTGACTTGGAAAACGAGCCATGTGATGTACATGTGTCAGTCAAGAAATCTAACTTAAAAGGAGAAAGCAGTTTTCATGCTTCTGTGTGTGTGTAGAATCCAGGGAGGTTGTGCAGGGTGACAGTGATGCAACTGTGCCTGCTTTTGCTGGAGTAGTTCTGTGTGTGTCCTGGGATAGTTCTTTCGATAAGTCAAATGACAGGTGTTATCGACTTTTTTTTTTATTTCTGCTGGTTCATTGCTGTCTTTCTGAAGAGGACAGATTCTTTAGCTGAATTCTTAGTCCAATGTTTTGATAATTCTGTGGGTTTTTTTTTTTTTTTTTAATTGTATTTTTCTACAAAATATGTTAAAAATTTAATTTTTTTTTTTCTTAGGTAAAGAAGAATGGATTATCAGAAGCGATCAGCCAGGAAGAAAGAAAAAGACAGGAGGTACTCTTTAAACTAACACATTCTTTTTTGTTGATTGTTTAGGGGCGCACTGCATGCCTGATTTAATACTCTCTATTTGTTGATAAGGAGACAAGTTCATCACACTGCTTCCTGTCCTAGAGTGAAGTGTCTTCTCTCCCCAGAGAGAATAAATAAACAAAACGTGTCTATTGCTGATGTGCCTATGTCCCTGCCACGGGTCTGCTGCCAACATGCTGCAGGTCTTGCTGGAGGAGTGGTTCCTAGGTATGCTCACTCCAGCAGATACAGCCTGGTTGATGGCTACTCAGTAGCAGCAGACAGTCACTGCTGCATGCTGTACCGGGGAAGGTATAAAATTAGCCTTGCATTCACAGAGGGTAGGAGGTGGTGCATGAATTTTTAAAGGCAGTGAGGAACAAAGAACAGCTCTTTACAATGCCCCTTAGTTGTAACTAATCCTGTGAACAATTCTGAACATGTGAGCACTGTGTATCTGGCGTAACTAACCTTTTTCCTTTCACACTGAAATGGAGTAAGTGCATCCATGCTGTCAACAGTACAGACAACAGCAGCAATTGCTGATGTAGTTATCTTTTCTCTCCCTGTCTCTTTCCCCTTTGCTCCTTTTGTCCTCTTTATCTACTTTCCTCTTCCTCTTTGCTCCTTTTGTCCACTTTATCTGCATTACCCTCCTTCCTTACTTACAGGGGCTATATCTGAATGAGAGGTGTTGAAAAGAATAGCCTGACCTAGCCAACTATATACCTGCAATTCTTGAGGTATGTCCTTCAATAGCAAAAAGACCCAAGTTTTTTTTGAATAGAAACACTAGCATTACCTGCCATGGAAATTTTTTCCAGTGTCTTCACTTCAGGGCATACCTCAGTGGACATCTTCAACTAGATTAGGGGCTCTGAGCAACCTGATCTAGCTGAAGATGTCCCTGCCCACAGCAGGGGGGTTGGACTAGATGACCTTTAGAGGTCCCTTCCAACCCAAACTATTCTATGATTCTATGACTCTATGATTCTATGAATGTAGCCAAGTGAGACCTGATAGGGGTTTTCTGTGAAGTTCACAGATGTGTATAGCAAGCCTCAAATATTAATTTAGCTGCATGACCTACAGCTGTTGTGTTCATACATGAAATACAGAAACATCTTGTATTGCATACATGAGATTTAGACAATAGTTTGTTGTTGTTTTTTTTTAATAATGCTATATTTCTTTGGCTGTCTTTTGCTTTTTTTGGGGGAAGAGGCTGTGCAGCAGTTTAGGCCATGTGTTCTGCTTTTCTGTCTCCTCCTGCTGGGAAGCTTTGAGACAGAATGCATTTATATGGCCTCAAGTTGCGGCAGGGGAGGTTTAGATTAGATGTGAGGAAAAATTTCTTTACTGAAAGAGTGGTTAAACATTGGAACAGGCTGCCCAGGGAAGTGGTTGAGTCCCCATCCCTGGAGGTATTTAAAAGACGAGTAGATGAGGCACTTAGGGACATGGTTTAGTGGGCATGGTGGTGTTGGGTTGATGGTTGGACTCGATGATCTTAGAGGTCTTTTCCAACCTCAATGATTCTATGATTCTATGATATATTTCAGTCGTATCCTTTAGGAACCTTTAGTCTATGTTACCTGGAGTCATATTTACATCCCTTCAAAGAGAACAAGTCCTTTAGATGCCTTTTAAATGTAAAGTCTTTAATGTTACCAAAAATGTTTTCAAGCCTGAGGTGTTTTTTTATTTGAATATTAGAGGCCCATTCTTTCAGAGGGAGCCTAAATAAATATTCTTAAGATGTAGTTGTACTACCAAGTCATCCTTTTGCTGTTTTTCTTTTAAATTGCCTTTTATCAATTATTCTTTATCTATTCTTTAAATTGCTTTTTAGAGCCTATTAGATTATTTTTGCCGTCATAATATATTGTCACTGCAGAAAAATATGTTTGCTTTATACCTTGATTGAATGTCAATGTCATGCATTCATACACATCCATCTTTCAGAACACATTAGTGAGATGGATCTCTGTGCATCTTTTGTCTAAAGAAAATGTCATATAGACAGACTGTTTTGAACCGAAATAATTTTTGATAGATCATCTTTTCTTGCAAGCTGGAAACTCTTAACTGTGTATGTGTGTACAAACTGCAGTATGCATCTGGCCGCTTAAGAGTGCTTACTGTCCATCGGAATTCAAACATCTGCTTACTTTGATATGATGCAAATTAACCATAATATGGTTTCAGATGTCATTCAGAAACACTGTTAGCAAGCACCCGGTAAATGCCACCCCAGCCTCTGAATGTGGTGTAGTTACTGTATGTCAAAGTCAAGGTTGTTTCTTAATCCTTTTTTATTTTTTATTCTCTGAAATGTGTTTGGGTCACAGTAAGATGGTATTCTCTCCCTTCCTTACACATTAGAAGCAAAGTATCTTTCTTTGTCCCATTTATTTCTGACTATGCTGATGACTTTGTCACCAAACTGGAAGAAGTCCATGAGGGTCCTCAGTAAAAGCATAAACAACCCCCCTACAAAACAATAAGAGAGCTTGTATATTTTCCTGTGTTGAAAAATGTCTGGTTAGAAACCAATCAGTCATGGAACTCTACAGCAATCCTTAGGTAAATTCTTTTTTTGTGAGCACAGCTGGGAGAAGTACAATGAGGCTGAAGATTGGAAATGTAATTGCTGGGCAAAAGCCAAAATGCCCTTTTTAGGCATCTTTCTGCACATTGTTAGCCAAGCAGTAGGTAGATTTGCCGCCAGAGTTTGGCTGACCTATGTATATGTTCTCTAGATTCTTGAGGCTGACAGAGTTGGCAGGCAGGCAGTTTAACATTATTTTAAGCATCACCTTTGCATATCTCTTTGCACAGCAGTATTCACTCTTGTGAATAACACGTAGCATGTTGTAGCTGTTATCTAGCTGCCGCTGTATTTCTCACCAGATCCCTTCAGCTTTTTAGGTAGGTAATAAGATGGAGGGACTACTGATAATGTACATTAGACTCCCTTTCCTTGTATGTATAATGGCCCTGTAGGTTTTTCTGTGAAGTTGATAAATCTTCCTTGCACTGCATAAACCTTTGAGGCTTTAGCTAAAGCAGATTTGTTTTGTTTTGTTCTAAGAAATCCAAAACTTGTTATTTCGTTATTAAAATCTCAGTTCTTTGAAGAAGACTTTTTAGAAGGGCAAGAATAATTTTGAAAGCGCAGTCTGGGAACACTGAGACTCAGGATACCCATGAGAAATTGTGTTTGATCAAAAGGTTACCTTAGTAACACCAGCAGAATTCACCAGACTTGAACTCTTTAAGAAATCTTATGAACAAATGTCCCCAGCAGAATGTTTTGTCGTTTTTTTTTTTTCCCCAATATGGTTTGTCTCAGTTGGCAGTTGGGAATATTCAGGAAGACTGCCTTCAACCTGCCTATAGTCTCCCTTGCCTTTACACCTGGTCACGGGAGAACAGGGTTTCTGTAGAGCACATACATCATAAGTGAACTCCTGTAGACTGTCAGCTGCAAGACCCTCTCTCTGTCTCTTTCTGCGTTTGCAGAGCCATGAGCATTAGCCTTTCTAAATACTCAATCTGCACTGTTGCATTTAAAGTATATATTTCTCCCTTGGTTTGAGAATGCTTAGAGAAGTTAGTTGCAAATAACTAAATAAATTATACATGCAAGTATTAACATTAGTTATATTGAGAACAAAGTTATATTAGCTCTGCTGATGGTATTATTCTGTGTTAGTAATGCCTGGAAGGTAGCACTGATGACAAGTGTGACTTGGTGGAGCTAGCGACAAAAGGGTTCATGAAAATTATTTAATTTTTTTCCACGTATATACATATAAGAACTCTAGTTGATTAACAGCAAATAAAGCCTAGAGAGGTAAAAGATATCTAAAAGCTGAATAGGTTTCTACATCAGAGATGAAAATTTCCAATGGAACAAGTATGTGGATTTCAAAGTCCAGGAGTCCATTAAAAGTCTGCTTTGTATGTCAGCCAGCTGATGGAAGTTACAGTGGCTAGTCTTTAAGTGGTAGGGTGATAAAACAGAGTTGTTGTTTGTGGGAGGTGAAGGAATGTACTGGAGGTCTGCCTGTCTGGTGTCTGGTCACTAATCACTAAAGGCGATAGTGGCTGCCACCCCCTCCTGTCTGCTCTGCCTCTAGGCTTCTCTCCCTGCTGTAGATAGCTCAGCTTCTCATGTGCCTGCTCCTAACTTGATGTTTTAAAAGTAACCAAGGTATCACTGCTGATATATGACTAAAACCTGAATTTTGCAAAGGGTTTTGCTTTTCTGCAGATGCTTGGGTAATCAGAGCTTTGTTACCCAAGAATGCTTTCAAGTAAGTAACTTACCAGCTTCTGTTTAAAAATGCAAAAGCAAATACTGGCTGGTCAACAGTAGTATGACTGATATGAAGCTTCCAACTGGACCACAGAGACAGACGTGGGTTTTTTAATTAAAAAGCAAAACAAAAACACCTCTCAGGAGTATGAATGGGGAGTTATCATAGTTGTTGTCAAGTTTTTGTCTTCAAACTCTCTGTTTGCAGTTGCATTGAAAAGTCTGAATATAGACTTTTTAAAAAAGTTTTTTTTCTAGTATTAAATCACTTATTTCTAAGTAAATGATGCAACTGTCATGGAAATTAATATTTATGTTATAATCTCTGTCTCACATCCAATAACTTTTCTTTGCGCCCCTCCTCCACATTTTCTTTTTTTTAAAAAAAAAAAAGCCTAGTCAATAGTAAGTCTTTTCTTTCCCCTTCCACTTTGCAGGCGATATTTGAAGTGATATCTTCTGAGCATTCTTATTTGCTGAGCTTGGAGATTCTGATCCGGATGTTTAAAAATTCCAGGGAACTGAGTCTCACAATGACCAAAACAGAGAGCCATCACCTTTTCTCCAATATCACAGATGTTTACGAAGCAAGCAAAAAGTAAGTGTAGCAATAAATGTCTACATTTTTTTAAAAAGTATACATTTTTAAAATTTTAAATTTAAAATTTAGTAATTATAAATTTAAATTATCTACAATACATTTTTTTAATTATACCTGAGGGTCATAACTAGTAGTCAAAATATCTTTCAAGCAAGTGATGAAATGTAGTATACAAAATAGTGTCTTTACTGTTACCACAAAATGAAGAAACAGCTGCAAGGTAGCAAATTCAACAAAAATTTAGGCCTCACAGTTTGAGAAGTCAAATGTTGCACGTGTTAATATGCAGAGTCTTAGTTTTTTTATAAGCTGTAAATAAATTAGAATGGAGTTTGATTTTTCTGTTCTTTCAGAGCACCAAAATATATGTGCTCTGCAGTGCTAAAGAATCATTTCATATAATCCACCCAGCTAAGGTTTTATTTTGCTAACCATAGATTCTGTTTTTGTAATATGAGTAAGCCCCTGTTTATTTGGATTATGATTTCCTTATACACCTCACTGGCAGCTCCTTGAATAGTAGACCTTTGGTTAGTACTGTCTATAATATATGGTAGTATTTGCAGACTCAGGCTATGCCTTACCTACACTCTTGTTCTCTGAGGTATCTTGCTCTTATTTGGAAAAATCTTAGCTTTTCTGTTTCTGAAGTTGAACAGTTGTTTACTTTTCTGGATGTACTGCTTTAGTAAGGAGACCTTACAGGTAGGCTGAACTGGAGATACCTGGTTATTATTTTAATAACTGTTTGAACATAAACGCAAGTTTTTTATTGGAATCTCAGGTAACCATTTTGGAGTGGTAATGATTTCTTCCAAAACTGTCATGCTAGTTTGAAGATGGAAAATGCAAGTAACAGTGAACATGCACATGGGTTTGACAGGCTCACCTTGCCACTATGTTTGAGCTCACATTTAATGGGATAGGCATGGTGTTAGTTTCTCTGAAAATTGGTAGGGAAGGAAAGAACATAGTGTATTTTGGTAGAAATAAGCATCCTTCAAATCTAAACAGTTCCTAAGCTAAATGTTGATACATTAAGCAGTCATACCTAGTCTTTGCAGTCTGTCAAATTAAGCTTAGTCTGCTTTTATGAAACTGTTAAAAATTGAGCAAGAGTTTCATACTTGCCCTTAAGAACTGACTCTTGCCAGTGTTTTCCTTAATCAGTTGAATCACTGTTTACTTTCTACTGAGTACTCAATGTGCAGCATACTGTGTGACTGTGGTATCTTTTATGTAAACAGCTTAGGCATTTTACTGTTTATGAACAGTGTTGTGCACGCCATAGCACCTGACACCAGGGACTTGTATTTCTTTTAAAAAGATCTGCTGTGCTTTTTTTTTATAAGTTTTTTCAGTACAAAGTCAAGAACAAGAAAAATGAACACACTACAGTTGGCGCCAAATGAAAAGGAAATGTTGGCAGATCTTACACGATACAAATGCTGAAAAGTCTGTTTTATGATTGCTGATAATTACTACCAGTGTTATTTAATATGGGACATGCATATGTATGTGCACTCACAGTGTACTTCAGTTATGAATACTTTAAACTCTATTTCAAAAAGTTGTTTAATGAGGGTTTGCTTTGTTATAATCTGTTTGTTATCCTAGCCTAGTTAATGGCAGTATCAGCAGGTGAATTTCTGTGGTCTACGTAATTAAAAAATAAAAATGTCTATGCTTCTTTTCTTATACCTTATTTCCAGTTTGAAATCAAGCACAATGGCTAAAGGATACACATGGCCTAGTTAAGAAACCAATTGATCTTAACTGTAGCGCTGTGCAACTTTAAATGTATCTCTCTCTACCTGTGGAACAGAAAAATATTAGCTTCATTTCAGGAATGGGGCTAATGGTTGGGTAAGGAATCTGTCAGACTAGGAAGATTTCTGGAGTCAGTCCTTCCCACGTTTTCAGCTTTTTTTTTTTTTTGTTCCCTTTTCTTTTGTCCCCTTTGTTTCTTTCTTGTAGAAATTGTGATGTTGTGAATTCTTTAGCATTAAACTTGTATTTACCTTTGTGGAACTCTCAAGTTTCATGTTCCCAGTCAAGGTAATGTCCTTTCTTGGCTCCTATTTCTCTGAAGCCCTACGAAGTCTGTGGAATTTTACCTCTGTTGTGCAGCAGTTTGATTTTGTGTCTTCTGAAGGTTATGCAGTAGTAAGTGCAAACCTAATTTAGGATACACCTAATAATAGGTGTACGTTTGGACTTAGTCAGTATATCTTCATTTCTGCATCCCCCTGTTCCCTTTTGTTTCTCTCTCTTTCTTATAGCTGAGGTCTTTTGCCAGAAGCTGGGTATTTTCTGAATCCACAGCCACCACAGGAATGGGAGTTGTACGGCAGCAGTGTTGTCAGGGAGTTCAGGTTATCAAAGTCCTTACGTTCAAGGAATAGTACTTTTTAAAGGCTTCTCCTTACATGAAATGTGAATTGTAAAAGTAAAGTATCATGAGCCCTTTTTTTGCTAGACAACTGTTGATGTCACAGAACCATCATGTACTAGGGGGTAATTGCCATCTTTTTTAGATAGCTTAATAGAAATCGAAGGTTTAATTAGCCTGCAGACTTTGCCTCTCCTTTGGATTGTTTCTGTAAGACACAGCTGACCATAGTAGTATAGCTATGTGAATAGGTGTGTGTTTGGTTTTTTCCCTGTGTTTTTCCCTGTGTTGAATAAGCCTTCCAAATCATTAAATCCACTTTTAAATTTCTCATTTAAATTATTTAAAGCAGAGATGGGGGTGGGGAGAGCAATATTTTTAGGGGAATTCTTGTTTCTGTGAGACACAGCTGACCATAGTAGTATAGCTATGTGAATAGGTGTGTGTTTGGTTTTCCCTGTGTTGAATAAGCCTTCCAAATCATTAAATCCACTTTTAAATTTCCATTTAAATTAAACTATAACAAAACTTTGGCCTTCTACTTTTTTTTTTAAAACCGTTTTGATTAATATTTTTAAAAGGAAGTGGGGGGGTGGGGAAGAAAGAATGGAAAAATACCACACTGGCCTAAAATTATAATCTTATTCTTTCTTGTCTGGAAAGTCTAATGGTTTAAGAAGTCTTTTTTTTATAACTTGGAGTAAAAACAGAATTCGTAACTCCTTTTCAAACTTAAATGAAAACATACTTTGTTTCCTGAGTTATGCAATACTGTTAAACTATAACAAAACTTTGTGCTGGCTTTCTACAACCTCATTTGTGTAAATAATGAAAGTGATTTTAAAACAGAAGCCTCTTCCTTGGTATCTCCAAACTATCGCTTCCCATTTTCAAGGCCTTTCAAGCTAGCAAAATCCATCCATTTGTTATTACAATTTTATAAAATTGAGCATCTGTCCCATTATGCTATATTTTAAGGAGCCTTTCCTTTACTTCAAAATATAAAATCTGAGTATGAGTGTAGTTATCTGTGGTTTTGGTTGCTTAGACAAAAGTTTGGTGAGCTAAAGAACGTGAACTGATAAAAATATTATCTTTAGTCAAAATTGCTTAAAGCTTATATCTAGGAACTTTGACTTAGAACATGTTTAATGGAAACTCTCCAGAAACGCCAAGATAGGCTTCTAATGCATGACAAAGCCATTTCTGATGGAACAAAGCTGCCTTTGTTAGAAACAGAATACAGACAGCAAAGACCGACTCTGCTTTTGGGAGCTCATCGGAATGTCTCTGACAAAGAAGAGTTGATCTGAATAATTTGTGCAGCATACAATATGTTTGTTTATGAAAACATCTTGTAAGGTGGCTTCAGAAAGCTTAAGTCTTCTATTGTGTGTTTTCCTCTATGTGTAATATGGGAGTTCATAACTGATAGAACACAAAATCACGCAAATTGCAACCCAAGTCAGTGAGAGCTGTTACATTGAGATGTAAGCTGATGGGGATGCTATAGGCCAGCTTATTCAGAAATAAAAGCTTGTGTAGTCTGGTGAGAATACTGCGCAATCAATCTCACTAGTAAGAAAAACTCTGTCTAGTCTCAGTACGTGGTGCAAAAGAGGTCAGTTTCCCAAGAGGAGCCTGTCTTGGGAAAGAGGACTTACAGGGAAATTTGTGAAATGTCTTGAAGAACAATTGGTCTGACCGGTCAAATCACCAAATTTATAGGAGAAAGGAAAGCTTTAGCATTTTGTTTCTCTCTCTGCCGTTAGGCCAGCAAAAGGCAAAAAGCTTATGGAATATCAAAAGATTAGCATTAGCAGAAAAAGACATGAACAAAAAATATTTTGACGGGTTCTGACTGTTTTTAAACTCTTGATTTCAGTAGAGAAGCCCATGTGGGTTTGTGAGGTACGTTAACATCTTGTCTGAGTGTCTTAATTTAGTTTTATATGTGTGAATATATGTTAGGAACCAGGTAAGCTTTCTCATAGCACTTTTTTGTAAATTAGATTAATGTTTCACCTCTTTCCAACATACTTTAAATGATGCAGCTTCATCTTTTTCCATAGGAAAATACAGTCTTAGTGTTAATTTAAGAAGTGTGTGTATTGAATCAGTTAACTAGGCATTAAAAACATTACTTTTAGAGAATGCAGAGTTCTGTTGCTCAGTTTCTTTGGAAGATTTGGGGGGAGGGAAACAAACCCCCAAACCCGCATATAATAAAAAAAGTAAAAATAAAAATTTAAATACTGTGAGTAGACCCTGGGTGATTCAGGTGAACTATAATGAAAGAAAATAATTTGTAAGTTATAGATCACTGATTTGATTTCCAGATAATGACAGATATGTCATTAACAGCCTTTCTTCCTATTTGGTCTAGGCTGATGGTCTTAGTCTGTGTTCCGTATTTTATCACAGTTCTTGCCGTTAGCAATTTTTGAAGAAAGCTGAGTAATATCTTGAGGGCATCCAGCTGAGTGTGGTTACCCTGTTGGGTAAGTGATGCTGAGGTGTGATGTGAGGGAGAATTTCTGTGCTCTTTCAAAGGAAGTTGTTTATACTGGACATTTTGAAGCAGATAAGTGGCTTCCTTATCAGTAAGGCTGAGTGATTATGTTGGATATGGTGGACAGAGAAATGGGAACAAGAGGGAGAAAAATCCTCGCAAATGATCTGGAAGCAGGATGCGAGGCATCTGTGGCTCTGTGCAGAAGCTGGTGTGTTGCCCTGACTCACAGCAGGTGCTGGTGAGCACTCAGACCATACATGATGCTTGGGTTTTCAGGGTGTTGCAGAGCACTGCTAAATTCAGCATTTGTGGGTTTTGCCTTCTTCCCAGTCTTGCTGCATAATCTGCTTTTACTACCAGTGGGGCCTTTTTTGATTGTCAGGAGATTCCAGGGATTCTGGAGGTCGTATTGTAGAACAGTGAGTCCACAATACCTTTTTTTCCCCCCCCTTGAAATTTCAGGTGCCCACAGAACACATTTATGGATTTGCATCATATTGATGACTTGGGACAGTGCGTTTGTCCTTGTGTTTCCTCAGATTGCTTCCTTCATGGTTTGTTCTGACATCAGCGCTCATTGCTGAACTCTTTGGCTTTAATATCTGGGAATTATTTGTTTAGAGGGTTCTTCTGGCAGCTGAAATAACTCTCTGGGTTGACCTGCACTGTTTCTTTGCAAATGACTAGCAGCGTTGGTAAACAGTAACTTTAATATGCAGTTGGTACTTGCATTCCTGACCCAGTGATTGTTCTTTCATAATTTAGCTTCCTTATTGAAGACAAGATTAGGGATATGACTTCAATACTCAGGAACAACGAATCTGAACAGAATCATACTTCCCTCAGCTCATTTTCTTGGGTGAACAGAACTTAAGAGAAAGAATGCTTTTTTTTTTTAAACAAGTTTAGAAATTTTTATACATATATATACATTGTATAACACTTAATTTAGTAAATACCTGGCAATGACCTATACAAAAAGTGCCCTTGAGGAAAATACCTGGTTTTCCAGGAAATACAATAAGCCTTTAGCTTCAAATTATTCACTTAAACATATTGAAAAGAATACCCCAAACTCACAGATTTCCATCCATCACCTTCATGATGTATTTTCATGCTATGTAAATAGACTAAACTGTGGCCCGCTGTTGCTGAGTGTAGAAGGACACGACAGGAAGATATTCGGGCAGTGGCTCTGCTACGGTGACTGGAGAACGATGACACTGTCTGCTCGTCTGTGTGTGAGCCTGTTCTTCCCGCTGCTGCTGCACTGCCTTCCTTGGTAACTCGGACTTCGATCCCAGAGCTTTACTCTCCCGTAGCTCTGATGTGTCACCCGCAGTCACAGTGGTCACCAAAGCAGGGAAGCGCTTTTTTGGCCAGTACCTATGGAAAAGTTTCTCAGCCCAAGATATTTACTGTTGATAGTGAGCTGTGGGGGGGTTGCCAGTGGGGATGGGTTTAAGTCTTAAAAGATTTTCTGAGAACAGTCAGTGTTTTAATATAACTTTGATTTAGAGTAGTAAAGAGAAGTGAAGTGTTCTTCAGCACGTTCCCTTCTGTCCTGTGTAAAGTCCTGTTCAAGTTGTCCATTGCGTTCCCCATTTCAGATGTCCCTCTGAAGGAATGCCAGCTAATTGTAAAGAAAACTGAATCTATTCACAATTTGGTTGTCTCTGACTTGTGCGATCCTCTGTGAAATTAAACATAGCTCTTGTGTTAGATTTCACAGTCTCTGCTCAGGTGTCCTTATCTTTGTCTTCACGCCTGCTCAGCGGTGTTGTAAAAGGTGCTTTTGGAGAGGCTGTCTGAGAATCTTCAATAATGCTGTGTATGGCACAGAAAGTGTTGGTGGAGGGCATTTGCAGTTGTGTATCTGTTACTAATGAATTTAGCCTGAGCCTGAAGTCGGTTATTAAAATCAGATGGGACTAGAAGCTGGAATAAACTTGCCTTACTTTGTCACTCTAATGGATTGTACAGTATCTTCAAGAAACACCAACATAAACATAAAACTTAAACTGTCTTTATGGTTCTTTTTTTCCAATGCTGGATATATGAAATTTAAATATTAGTTGCAAAAAATTTTTACTTCTTCAGAAAATCTTCTGTATCCCAGGGGTCATTTGTGGCGTCATTTAAATGCTGATCAGGTAACCATGTTTTTGTTTCTCTCTAGCATCCTGCTTCCATGGTGTTTTATCCAGCAGATCTTGAAATGCTTGTCAAGCTTTGCATAGACACAGTTTAGTCCTTTTAAAATAGTATTAGCTGGTGTGATCTTTTAAGAAGACCTTTGGATCATGTTAATGATTGTGTTTACTTATTTTGCTAATTAAAATAGACACTATGTAGCTGGATTTTGTTTTTTAAAAAAAAAAAAATTGGCAAATCAGTTGCTTTGATTTTTCCAGATCCCCGGAGCTGCCATCTCATGCTTTGCTCAGAGTAGACCCTTCAGGGCATTGTTTCTGAAGATGACATGATGTAGGAGTACATTAAGTACCTTGTTTGGGTTTTGGGTTTTTTTATCTGGCAGTGTAGATGTACCCTGTATATATCAGCTTTTTTTACCATGTAATCAAAACCTAAGTGACCACCAGTTGCCAAGATCAAGAGTAACAGATGAAGGTCCTCTCATTACAAACTACAATACTGACTGAAGAATAGAGGGAACCCATTCTTCTGATGAGTTTTAATCAAGTTTTCTAGAATAAATCAGAGTGTTTTTCAATGCATTCTTTTTCTCCCGTAACTTCCCTAAAATAATATGTTTGCAATATTCTCAAGCATTTGCATGCCAGGGGAGGAAAGAATTTAAGAACAGTCCTGCTCAACCCTCCTCTCTGGTAGGGTTGATTTAAACTTCTGCAGTAGGGTAAGTTCACCTGAAAAGACACAGGATACAGGCTGCACCTTTAATCACTTGGCTGTTTTCTGTGTTACTCTCTGGTTTTCTCTTAAGGCCTTTGCAATCTCTCCCAAGTAATACTGTCTCTGGTTCTTCTTTTTTCTTCCCCGCAAAACATGGTTCTGCTTCCTTATCTCACTTGAACTGGACTGACAGCAAATGTCTTGGAATAGTGAGTGGTAACGTGTATATTTCTCGGGAAAAGGTTCAGTAAAATAAATGGCAAAGCACCCAAGGCTGTGAGATATCGGTTACAATTGCTGTGTCATCTCAACTGCATGATTGTAGGTGTACATTTTTATTGATTTTAATTGTGGTTGCTGAAGCTTGACGATATTAACAGTGTTTGTCAGATGAAAGGTAATTAAATTTCTAATTTAAATTTACAAAAATGATATTCTTGCACAGTGGCCATTAGGATCTTACTTTGTTTTACCTCTCTATAGAGAATTCTAGTAACTTTTTCTTGCCTATCTACGCTTGTTTTCAAAACTTCACCTGCACGCTGTCCTCTCAGTATTTTTTGTGTTGTATTACTGCCAAAATTATTTTGACAAATTAATTGTCTTTGTGTCCCTTTCTGAAAAATTTATGACTCTAAAGCTCTGTACTGTCGATTTATCTTCCTGTGGAAATGCAGCACAGATGGTATATAACTCAGTGTCCCAGATTCTTATGAGGAGAGACTCGCTGTCAGGTCCCCTTGGAACTTTTCCTCTTGTAATTAGATTACTTTTCAAAACTCGTCTGCCAGTCCTTGGTCTAGGACTTTGTGTTCAGTTTTTCCTTTACTTCTATCATTAAGTACTTTTGGAAATACTTTTTTTCTTCTTTCTTTAGCTGAGGTCCTCAGCCTAAGAACTGATACTTCTCTACGTAATTGTCTTCTAATGACTGTTTTTAACGTTAACAGTATAGCTTGTGTTCTTAGAAGAAAAAACCCACCACCCAAAACCCAAATCTTTCCTCACCAGTGACTCAAGATTGTTTGTGTTATCCGGCGACAGATAGTTTTGTCATCAAATAAAAATAACTAATTTTGAGATGAAATATTGTTTGAAACAAGGATTGAAACCATATTCCAGATGAATGGCCTTAAAATTGAGTTTAACCAAAAGAGTCATAACAGCCCTCTCTGTTGTAGAGGGCTGTTGTAGGACCAGCATAGTAGAGTTTGTTTGCTTATTTGTGTCCTTTATTTTTTGCACACTGATGTAGAAGGTCCAGTTTCGGTGCTAGTGGTGCCTGGAGGTTTTCCCCCTTCCCTATTACTCCCTCAGTTCAGCCAGCTGCCAGCCAGACAAGATGTAGCTGAAAAATAATCCACAAAACAAACCTGGTCAGAGTTTTCTTTCTCTCATGTCCCTCACATCCCCATCAGAGCAGTTCTCAGTTCTCATCAAGTGTCAGCCCACACACAATTGCAGTGACACACCTGAAAGACCATGGTAGGAAAAGGAATGAATAAGTTGGACAAGAGCTGTGGAAGCGGGCATCGCCAGAACTATGGCATAAAGCTGCCATCTGCCATAATATTTATTTGTACTGAAACCCATCCGTATATTACGTAAACATATTCCTCTGTTTTAAAAAAAAAAAAAAATCCTAAAGCAGCATTCATAGCTGACTTCTTGGAGCCTCTGGCTCTTCTGTGGCCTAACCTCTGCATAGAGAGTTTTCTATGTGAATATTTGTGTTTAAGGACAGTAGAACAAAAGTACTTAAAAATTTTAAAGCCTTCCAGCTGTAACCCAAAAACTATTTATCCAGTAGGTGTTTATGCGTCCTTTCCTGCAGAGCATCACTGTCACAATCATCTGAAACTTAGTGCCCACACAAATCCTCTCAAGCAATCGTGCTTTGTTGTTGGGTCTTGCAGGGTTTGTTATAGTAGCAACTTACGGATCTTTCACCAATTTTCAGATTTACTGTTGCTGCAGGAAGCACAAAAGAGGAAAACTGTATTTATCTGCGTATTTCTTTTGAACATCCATCCACTTTACTACCACAGTTATTCAAACTTGAATCTCTGCTTTCCTTGTACAGAGACTGGTAAGGAATGAAGCAGCAGCCTTTCTTAGTTGAGACTGAGCAATAAGTCTTCAAGAGGTCAGTCTGGTTTCAGAGAACTGCTATTGCCCTTCTTGCATAAAAAGAATGTGTAGCTTTGAAAAGGCACCAAGTTGTTAGTAGGTCTAGAAATACCTGTGTTTAGCAAGGCTGTCATAGTGGGAGGATATATGTATGTTCCCTTGGCTCCTCTCATGTATCATTGGGTCAATGTGCTTTGTTTAAATGAGATTTTAAACCTCAAATTCATGAGATGAAAGCTTTCGTTGCAGATTGAGTTACGCTGCGTTGCTCCACGTTACTCTGGACAACAGTGAGGTTGATCTGTGCGGTGTTTATACCTAGGAAATCTTGCCTGCCGAAGTGTGGTATTTGCTATCCTACATGTCATACTGTAAATTCTACTATGGATGTGGCTGTATCAATATGAAGATCATGTCTACAAATGTTTATTTGTACACTTTATAGGAAAAGCAGCTTTATGTGCAGCAGTATCAAAACCTGCAACTTTCTCCCTACCTTTAAGCATGTGTGATAGTTTGTTGCCCTGGATAACTACTTCTACAGATGTGCAGGAAAGAGGCTGAAGTGCCTGCGATGGCACAAAGAGAAGTCCAACAGCACTTGAAGCTGTGCTGTGTCATCTCTCGCAGTGCTGTGTCCTGCCCCTTGGCCTTTCCTGTGACAGGCATTGCTGTTCTGCCTTCTGAACAGGACCTGCACAGGGCTGTAAAACAGCGTAATGTGGTGATTAGTACACTTGCACTTTGAACTTGCTTTCCTTTGGTTGTGGAAGTTAGGCGGTTGCCAACTTGGCACAGGTGCCCTTGTGAGGAAGATTAACCTGCGAGTGTTCACAGTCTCCCTCTGGCGCAGGGCTGCCAGGAGGTGTGTGGCCATGGCGGTACCCGCAGGGCTCTGAGAGGGAGCGGGGCAGGAGCCTGAAGGGAGGAGTTTGTCATTTGAAATGAAATGACAAATTCCAGACTTTCTCTGGAGAGTTTCCTGGGCACTCTCTAAATCACTGTTATTTCTAGACTGTGGTGGAGAGTTCCCTGGCTGATACACTTCCCTCAAGACTACGGAATGCTTAATTTATGTTTTTGTATGATTCATATTTTTATATTAACAAAAAATTCTTCCCAAATATCAAGATTGATTAGTTCTCTTGCATATAGTAACAACATCAGTATTTGCTAGTACTAACACTTGGTTATTGTGAAGCTAGGGATTGCAGGTGACAACCCAGGTTTGTAGAGCATGAGACAAGTTATGCGTGCAGTCATTCTCTGTTCTCCAAGGTCTTTGCTTGTTGTGTTTGTTAGTTCGGCTGTTCTAGCAAGTGTGTTATATGGGAATAGCCTCATCCCTGTTGCTAGAAAGCTTCACGAAATGATTTATAAATTCATTGTGACATGCAAGAGATCATTTTGTTCTGTGTCAAATGAGTATGTAGGTAACTTTTCAGACTCGGGGAGACAGGCAGAAGTACCCTGCTTCTCAGTAGTATAAAAAGCCTTACTTTGTTCAGCATGGGAAAGGTTTTTAAAATGAAGACTCCTGTTGTGATGTCTTCATAATTTATCAAAAAGATTTACATTTCTAGTGCCACAGAGTGTTCTTTGTGGGTTCATTTGTCAGCGGGTATTAATTGGTTGAATCAAGATTTGTTTTTCTGAAATGCATACCATTGAGCTAGATGCTATGAGCACTTACTCGCTATCTCAAGAATCTCGCTGTAACAGAATATATTGGCAGGGTGGCCACAGCCTTTTTATTGTTCTGGATTTCTGCCAGAATACTATAAATAGTTGAAAAGGCAAGTGGCTTACCATTAAGACAGTTACTTGTGGGTAGGCTTGCTGAAAGTTGTTCCAGTTTGTTGCAGAATGAACGAATAGGCTGTTTTTTTTTTTTTTTTTTTTTTTTCTTGTTTGGCTTTGTAGTTGCTCAGTGGATATTGCCTAATAAAAAGTATTTTTATGGGCTCTTAGCTTTGCACTGTCTGGTGTTATAAATATATGTGTGTGTATGTATTGTTTTCCATTATTTAGATTGTGGTAACTCCCGTAACAAACTGATTAATTTCAAACACCTGTGGATGCAGTCCCTCACTTTAGTCACCCTCTTTTCAGCCATTCTTTTGCTAAAAGCTCTGATTCTGATTCAGCATAAAAATTCTATGGAAATAAGGCTGTAATTTTTTCCACTTTTACTCTTTTAAATTTCACACCCCCTGCCCTCCCCCCCAAAAAACAAAAAAAAAAAAAAAAAATTGTGATGCAGATGTTAAGCTTCTGTTCCTGAGGAGAAGATTCAGATTTGGAGAGGCTAATCAGAAATTTTTGTTACTTTTATCTGAAGTTATCTGAAATTGGTAATTGTTTTTTCCAGTTCCCTTATCTCTAAGAGGAGGAAGCTAAATTGTACTTGCTTCCACTCCAGTGGCTTTTTTCTGTTACTGGATAGTAATGTGTCAGCAACAACATCACTATGAAGCTAAATCTGCATTATAATCTTCTTTATGCCAGATATAGGTCATTATAACTTCGAAAACGTTAAGCAAGTGTAGTAATAATGGACTTTGAAATAAGTGATCTACAAGCCAGACCGCAGTTCACTTCCACATACAGAATGGCTTTGATGGTGATGGACTGATATTTTCAGTGACTGTTGCATCTGACAGAGAGGAACAATAGCACTGTCCAGAATGGTTAGCAATGGAGAATTGCACAAACCCGCAAGGAGATAAAAAATTAGTACCTCAAGCAGTAGGAAAAAAGTCAGATAAATGTTTGAGAACCTTGATTCTATGACTGCCACGTAACCTGTATACAAAACCATAATGATGTTATACCATCTGTCCCTCTCACCAACCTGGTAATGCTATCATGTGTATTCTGTCATTTTGCAAAGAGAATAAAATGATCTCATAGTAACTTTATCAGAATTTTTTTGTTTCCTCTTAGCTCTCTTGGGTGCTGATCACCTGGTTCTGGTGACTTCTGGTGTTCCACATTTACTTCAGTTTCAGACAGATCTTCTACCAAGTCTGCTCTTTCCCAGTCTCACTCGCCAGAAAGGCTTTGGTATCAGTTTTTTTTCTATAGTGACCCTTGATGTAAATAATCTATTTAGATTTTTTGCCGTACCTCCAACCTTTCTGTGTATTTCTTTTATGTGCTGTCACTTGATTCTACATGCTTTTTGCTCCTGGATAATAACTGATTCCGTAAGATAATTGTTTTTCTAACTCTAATTTGGCCTGCCTAGTTAAAATCTCTTTTACCTACCTAATTAGATTTTTTTTTAATCCAGTGCAATCTAATTTTGGAATATCCAGCTAGCAAGATACAGTATTCATAAGAATGTAAGTCCTGCTCAGTTAATATCTTTACCTGGGGATGAAGGGAGAGTAAATGGTGAGAAGAAATGTTGACCAAAATGATTGATCTTAGGGCATTTATTTTGTGTATTTTTTCGTGGCATCTGTTAAAGTAGAACTTCTGTTGATGTTGATGGGAGTTTTGCAGTTGTAAATGAGACATAGTTTAAGCCTTGTAAAGGTGAATTGTATGGACTAAGTTTGTAACATTGTGCACGTACCACTGCGCATCTGTTTATACAGCTGAATTAACTAGAGTTTTTGAGAAAGTTGTGGATACCAGTCATTGATTAAAGCAATGCCAACGAGTAGGAAAAAATGGCTTAAGAAAATTGCCTCAGCAAGTATTAGGACATTGTTCCTGTTGGTGATTACCAGCTCGTTAATGAGCTGCCTAAATACATGGGAAGACCCTTAACAGGAGCCACCAACTTTAAGGAGGAAACCCTTGTCATAAAGAGAGGGCAAACTCCAGTGTTGGTGAGATCTCTAGTGTTTCTAGATCTTGTGCTGTAAAAAGAAACAAACAGGAAATGCATTAAACCTGCATTTCTAAATTTGGCACATAGCCTTTAGGAGAGGGGCGTTTTAGAGTACTACAAATTGGACATTTCTTTTAAACAACACAAGGGCAAGATGAGGGAAATCAACTGCTGTCTTATGATGCTGTTTGAATTTCACTTAATTGAATCTAACTTTAACCAGAAAAGTTCTGGGTTTAACAGAAATAAATGCTTTAAATAAATCCTACTGGTATTAAGCAAAAAAAAGCCAGTCACACAGCGCAACTAATTCGTAGTTGGTTAAATTGAATGTAATCACTCGATCACTCAGTAGTGATCTTTATGACATAATCTGTCCTAAAATTTTAAGTAAAAGGTTTTTATGATGTGTCTGGTTCACTGCTTGTATATAGTAATTAGCAGGCTGGATGCAAAAAAAGACAACCTTTGATTCAAACTCTGATGCATGATTTCCAGAGGTAATAATTCTTATAGTACGTGTTGTGGGGGATGGGACTTGGTTATGCTGCTTCTCTCTGCCCCTCTCTTTTTTTTTTTTTTTTTTTTTTTAAATCTGCTACTATAAAAGATTTTTACTGTTCCTTACAATGACTGTGACTGATGATGTCATTGATGAAGCACCAGATAAATTCTAAAAGCGGAAGTTCTAGCCCAGCATGGTCAAACACCTTGTCAGCGTGCCATAATATACAGCAGGAAGAAATGTTGTATTTCCTAATTTCCTGAGCAAAGTAAATTGGCAGCACGCTAAGAAGTTCTCCCAACTATAAACATGTCTGAGTAGAGTAGAAACAAATTCCAGTCATCTTGAGTTCATGGTGGTCAGTGGTTGAAATCTGACTGTTGTGGTTCATGAGAAATTGTAGACCGTGTGACTTGGAGACTTTTTTTTTTCTTTTCTCTTTTTTTCTTCTTGGACCCCATTGAAATTTCAGGCAACTATTAACTTCAGTATTTGTCCGTGTATTGTATGAGACCTCATTGCAGCTTAGTATGCATTGCCAGTTAGTACTGTTCTCGATACTAAAAGACCACATACGTAGCATAATACAAATCAGCGACAACTTGAAATATTTTGTGCATTGAAATAAGATGGGTGGAGGATAGAAAGGTGCTGGAGGACTCTACCTTCCAAAAGGTGGCAAGGCTATTAAAAAATACTGCTGCACCACTTAAAGGGGAAGAGTGAGAAGAAAACTGTGCACTGTAGTAGACAGCATTGTATCTATTTGTAGGCAGTGTCCTGTTTTCCATTAAATGACAATGCTGATAAACATCAGTCAGTTCAATCTGCAGTTAATGTGTCAGAACTTTAAAAAAACAAAAAGAAACAAAAAATCCCAAACCAAACCAAAAAACCCCACACTTGATTCTTCTGACTGTGTGACTGACTGAGTGAGAATCTGGCAACAACTCAATTCAGGCAGATGTCTTCATTTTAGTTAACCCACGTTGTTAAACACTTGTACGATAAGCTTCTGTTCATCCTGTTCTCCTCTTCTTACATCTTTGAGATTCGTTTGTAAAACAAACTATGGAGAACATTGGTGGCACACTTAAAAAAATGAAATGCTGCAGGGTGACAGATTTCTGAAGAGCCAGTGTTAGTAATGAGAAAATGTAATAAAGGGCCAAAATAAAATAAAACATGTTTCAAAGTATCTTAGCTTGATGTGAGATCATGTGTTCCAAGTATTTCCTTAATTTTTATGCACTATATGAGTTTTTTTAGTAGCTGGTTTACTCTAGGGAGTTCAGGATTGTTCTAGTGAGTCATCTTTTATAAATGCTGCAGGCAAGACTAGTATCGGAGAGATTTTCAGCAGCTTCTAGATTTTTAAGAATTGCAGTCATGTCAGAGTGTCAGTGTAGGTAATTCTAATGACCTGCAATAGATCTAATGCCGATCTGGGTGAGCTCTTAGACCCCAAACAGTAAAATATTTCTAATGAGCATTGTGGAAATAAAAGCTTTTTTTTTTCTGGTAAAATTAGGCATGCAAGGAGGAGTGGAAAACTTTCAGAGGCCAAAGGGACTTAGATATGGAACAGGGGATGAACAATAGGGAAGTTCTTAGAACAAGCATGTTTAGGGGAAAAAGTCAGCTCGGGATTTTGGTTTCTATTCTCATTTTCACTGTTTCCAGTCTGTGTGTGTTTTTAATGGTAGATTGAAGTATATGGTACATGAGCACCTTGTCCAGCTCAGCCTGCTACACATTTTTTTGTTCTTAGTTTAGCGGTTCACACATAACTTTATTTCATTGAACATTTCTGGTATGTAATGGTATTTCCTTTATTACAAGAGGAAATGTGTTAATGTTGTGCTTGAAGTTGTTTCATTTCTTTTTCAACCCTGTTTCTGGAAATTCTAGTCTAACCAGATCAGTAACGCTGTTTTGGTTTTGGCAGCTAGAGAATGGGAAGTAACTTCGCCAGCATTGCTTATGCGGAGCTCTGCCAGGTGACACGGCCACCCTTTGACTTTTATTATGTAAAGATTTTCCTTACTGTTCTGCCAAAGGAGAGATGATCTCAGCCTTTCATAAACCATTTAAGTTGTCATTAGGTTATAAAAGTCATGGGTTGTGTCAGCTGAAGTGTAAAATGTTGCAAGAGAAAGTTGCTATTTTTTTGTAAAAATGAGTAATTTCTCTTTTTCACAGGTTCTTTAAAGAACTTGAAGCAAGACATCAGAACAACATCTTTATTGATGATATTAGTGATATAGTTGAAAAGCATACTTCCTCAACATTTGATCCATATGTAAAGTACTGCACCAATGAAGTCTATCAGCAGCGAACACTGCAGAAATTACTGTAAGAACTGATCTTAAAATATGATTGCAAAACCATCGCCTTTGTAGTAGGAGTGAGTAGTAGGCGGTGGTATTTGGTGCAAAACCTATGGCTTCCAACTAAGCGTGTACTTACATGCTTAGCTTTCCTTAATGTACAAGTTCCTTTGAAGTAATTGGGAGTGAAAACATGCCTGGCTGCATAGTCCAATCCTATTTGTGGTCAGGTTTTACATTCCCTTTCCACTGATAAGTACAGTTTAATCAATGTCAAAGATGTCCTTTCATTCTGTGTTACGTATGAGACTGTTTGCACTCACGTTCGTGTATGGGAGAACTTGAGGTTTCTAAAAGTCAATACTGGTCTTGCATATCTAAAGCTGAAGGCTTAGTTGATATGACTCCTTCAAACCACACGTTCCCATTAATAAAATCATGATTTATTTAAAATCTAGCAACTTTCACAATTCTTTGGTGAAACATACCGTTTCATTCTCTCCCCCTTTTTCCCACCAGAGCCACAAATCCAGCATTTAAAGAGGTGTTATCACGGATCGAGTCCCATGAAGATTGCCGGAATTTACCAATGATCTCTTTCCTCATTCTTCCCATGCAGAGAGTTACTCGTCTTCCCTTACTGATGGATGTGAGAACAGAGTTATTTTTCTATTTTTCCTCGATGCATGTCCTATTAATGTTAGCATTCTTTCATACTCAATTCCTAGTTCATTCCAGTCTCTTCATATCTTCTTTCTTACACCAGGTACAGGGCTGTAGATAGTGGTCTGTTGATTATGAAGCACTGTAGCATTTGTTCATCTACTGTGACTGGTACCCCCCGCTCCTGACCCTCCATTCAAAAATTGAATATTTAGACATTCTAATAGAAAAATTGTAAAGGGTCAAAATGATTCTGAAACCAAGGAGGAACCTAGCACAGAAATTCTATATAGTGTTAGGATTAAAATTAAACCCTACAGTTTAAAAAAACAAGACTTTCTATTATATAGATTAGATACGGGTCCTTTTGCAGTAAATACTTACTTTCAGGAACAGAGTTGTTAAGACCCTCAGTTAAGATGGTCGGAGTGTAACCCTGAATAATAAACTCCGTTCTCAGGGGCACGGGAGCTATTTGTGAGTGGAACAGTATTGATACACTCGGTTTCCCACCAGTGTGTTACACTGTGAGATGTTCCCTTCCTGTGCAGGTTACTGGGCGACTTAGGAAGTGTGATGAAGTGCAGCTGAGTATTTGTGAAGCAAAGTTCGCACCAAGATTCATGGTATTTCAGTTAAGATGCTAGAATTAAATTTATGAGCTGGACCACCAGCAATAGTGCAGATTAAAATCCAGGCTCAGATTCTAGCATTGGTAGGATCCAGAAACAGGGCTAATAATTTTGTTCTCCTATATATTTGCAAATTGTGCACTGATTAATTTGATTGATCATCTGGATAGTTACTTAGTTCATTCATGGACATTGAGTACTCTCTTCTGCAGTACATTTCTAGGTTAAAAAAATGGAATAATAATCCAGTATTACTTTGGTGTGTCACTAGGTGTGCCTTCCCCTTGTTTTTTTCTTTTCTTTGCCTCCTTCCCCTCTTCAGCTAAGAGAATCTAAACAAGCAAACCAAGCATTTTATCTTCCACTGTTTCAACTTGGTTTGTTTGTTTTTCTTGGAGATGGTTGTGTAAACCTTATGTTGAGAATTCAGAGTGAATTCAATTTTTAAGGTTTCAGTACTAGAAATATGGCTCCAACTACATTCAGAGAGGAACTAAACCAAAGACTAATTTAATGTAAAATATCTTATGATGTTTTTGTTTCTCAATCAAAAAAGTGATTTAACTGGTCTGTCATTGATTCAAAATGCCTGTTTCTGATAGGACTTCGACTTTACCTGTAATTCATGAGAATAAACTCTGTCAATAGATATAACTCTCATGTGTAACTCATAGATCAGTTTTACTTCTCATTAGTTTCCAGCGCTTCCTCTGTTTGGATGCGGCAGCTGGCTTCCCTTCCATGTGCTTTCTTGTTTTAATAAAATAATACTCTCATGTATATTTTCCCATGGTACACATAACAGTGTAGCCTTAAGAGCTTTTTCTGTTAATCCTTTGGAAATACTTACCTTCCACAAAGAGGTCAGAGTAATCTGGTACAGTTTTCTTATTGCAAATATGGTTGTACATAAATGGGTATTTCAACTTCCAGGAAAAGCTTAACATGGTACTTGAAACAGGAAGGACCTGATTATGTACAGCTGCAATGGGATTTCATTGTGGTTTGCAAAAAGTTAGAGACAACTGGAAGGGAAAGTCCTGCCTCTTCCACTGTGTTGCCATGGATGGAGGTTGGCCAAGAGGTGCAAAACATCACTTTGCTTTCCAAAAATCTTTCAAGGGAGGCATTAGTGTCACGAAGCACTCTGAAGAAGTGATCTAGTGTTCTCTTATTTGTCCCAGTCCACAGCTGTGACTTCACCTCTTTGATTTCAGTTAATATGTATGTAAAATTCTGTATTTGTTACAATCTGTGCTTCTTGGTCCTCTGAAGTAACTGACATTTTATTTCAGACTATTTGTCAGAAAACTCCTAAGAATTCACCAAAATATGAGAACTGCAAGCAAGCTCTGAAAGAAGTGAGCAAGGTATGTTCTTAGAAGTTTAATGTGGATGCAGAATTTTTTCTGCTTTGACTGTTTTCCTTCCTAAATTGCACTGCATGCTTTTGTCATTTCAAAAGTCCACTGTGAGAAGTGGCTGCTTTTGGTTTTTGTTAGTCACTTGAGAATTAATTTTCATGTTCATTACTCATTTTGTTCACGTGTTTCATTGTGTAGTTGGACAAATTCATTCTGTTTTCCAGTCATTCCAACAGAAAGCCATATGGTGGACCATATATATAAAAAAAGCCAAAACACTGTCCTGACAGTAGAGAAAAGAGAGTCTTGAATCTTCTAAGCAAACTTAAGCATTCTTTCTGCTTTTATTGTAAGTTAACCAGATCATCTTCTGTCAGTTGTTCAAAGTTGTTCTCTTCTCCTGTAGTCATGCTTTTTTCCCAAGAATCAATGATGGAAGAAGAGCACAAGTCCATTTCCATGCATAGATTGTAAATTTCAACAGCATTTACTTGCATAATAAATTCCGGTTCCTTCCATTTGAACCTGAGCAATCATATTACCAATTTTTTTTAAATTGGTGGGAAATTCCAATTAATCTGTTTATGTTTATATTCTGGAAATAGACAACTCCGTAAAACAGAGCATTGTGGTTTGAAAAGAAAATCTAAGGATCTAAGGACTGGCTATTTTTTGCCTCCAAGATCTCAGAATTTCAGAAACTGTAGTGCATCATAGACTGTTGTGAAATGTGGAGTACTTAGCATTCTTTATTTAAAAAAAAAAAAAAAAATCTTTCTCTGCACGTTGGGGCTAGACATTACCTTGGGCCTTGAACATTCTTGTCTGCTTTAAGGGAAAAATTGATGTTTTCCATGCATAAATAATGCAAACGGGAAGAGTACTGAAGGATAAAAACTATAAATTGTTTTATTTAAGAAAGGCCACTAGGGATCGTTTTTATGCCTAAATTACTGTCTGTTTATTACTTAGGAAAATATCCCAAATTTGGCAACACTGTACTGATGCTGGGTTTTTCTGTAGGAACAGTATATGGTGTGTAAAGTGTGCGATTATAAAAGGAGAAAAGGCCCGTTGACAGTTGGGAAATCCATGCATGATGTTGTGGGGTTAAGGGGGATGCTTTTTCATGCCTTTCTGTCTTTGCCCCTCTGTTTTTATATGCTCCCCACACACATGCGCAGGCTTCAGTAAAACTGTAGCACGCTTTAAAATTGCATTGTAAAGGTCAGCTGCAATGAAACCTTTTTCTAGGATGTTGTTTGCCTTAGTTTAACAAGATTGTACTGTAACGTTTGTGTTGGGACTTCCTTCTATGAATGAGTTGGGTGTGCGTGGTAGACATGGCAGCATGTCGCACTGATGTGTCAGTCTGGAAGGTGGTTTATTGTGGAGCTGATCATTAACTTGGATGAGAGAGCTATAACCCTTCTCAGTCAGAACTTCTGGCTGAACCTTTGTACCATCTGGGCTCCGCTGAAGAATAAATAATTATCATAGGATAGTTCAGGTTGAGGGGGTTCTCAGGAGGTCATCCAGTCCAGCCTCAAAGCAGAATTGGCTATCAAGTCAGACCAGGTCACTCAGGGCTGCATTCAGTCTGGGCTTGAAAACATTATGCCTGTCACCCAGCGTGAAAATGTCAGTTCCTTTGTAAATTTTAAGCTTCCTCAGAAGTGCATTTTATAAAGTAACAAGGGTTTATTACAAGTCTCAAGTACATTAAACCTGTTAAATAAATGTCTCATTTCTAGTTGGTGCGTTTATGCAACGAAGGTGCTCGGAAAATGGAAAGGACAGAAATGATGTACACAATTAACTCGCAACTGGAATTTAAAATCAAGGTATGATGATGATATTTCTGACCATAAATCATTTAGCATGTGAATAGCTTTGAGTACACGTTAAGTTTTGATAGGTTCATTGCCAGCATAAACAAAGTAAATGAGTGTAGGCTGTAATATTGACATGACTTTTCAGTTAAGGAGGACAAGTTCATATTCTGGCGTAGCTGGAGCCCTGGAAACTCAGAGTAACTGAGGACTGTTGCATCTAACCAAGCAGATTAAGCTTCGGGTTGAGGCTTTTCAGGGAAAGAGAGTATCAGAATGTGTTGTTTTTTTTTTAAAAGAATAAATTAGCATTAATTACTGAAGAATGAGGTATGTCCAGACTCTGGGTTTGCCTTTGTGGATGAAACCCTGTCGCTGTTGGAGCGACAGTACCTAGTAATACCAGTCATGGTACAATTTTATGCTGTTTTATGTAATTCATAACAATGTGCATGATGGTCTTGTCACAGTTCACACAGAATCACACGTTGGTCTGCCTCTGTGTCCATCCTTCTCATCATTCATTTCCTCAAGGCTTGTCTGATTTTGAATTGTTTTTTTTCCTCTCTCTCTCTTTCCTCCTCACATAAAACCAAAGCAGAAGAATGCACAGCATCATTTCTAATTTGTACGTTCTAATTCTCCACTGCAAATGGAGGCCATGTCATTGCACAGCATACCTGGTACATTAATTGACGAATCTGTTGAAGTCTCTTGTAGAATGGGAACTTGTTGGATGGATTAAAGAAATGTTTTTGAGGGAGGTATTGCATTGCAAAGCAGTTCTGTTTCTCACTTCAGCACTTTGTCTGGCAGTGTGTAAACAAGTTCTGATAAATTTGATTGCACATGAATTGACTCTTTTCTGTGAGCTGTAGATAGTTCTGAAGTTTTGCTTAGATTTCTAAGCAACACTGTTTCTTTAAAGAGTGAACTAGTATTTGTAATTGTTTGATACAGTAAACAGTGAAACTTCAATAGCATCTTCATATCACACACTAATTCTTGTAAAGAAATGATCTATTATGGCAGGATAAAAATTAAAACTTTAGTCAAGTATTTTCATTTTAAGTAGAAGGGTTATATTATAGCAAAATGTTTTTATAATATATATTGAATTAAGTATTCTTTGCTGTAAACACAAAGTAAGCTGCTGTTAAGATTTTGCCATCAGGAGAGAGGCCAACTACTGCTGCTTGATGATGAGATGTTCTCATGTACATGATAGGAAAAGTATGCCTGAGTAAATACTTTTAGGCCAGGAAGTATTTGACTATCCTGATTTACAACAGTATGAAATAAAAAACCCGGCCTGTTTCTAGTCACCTTAGGACGTGTTTCTTGGCATTACGGTCTATTTCTACAGCAGACTGTGAATCTTGTAAAAACTGTCAGTTTGAGGAGTCCTCCTTTTTGTGGGAGGTGATTGAGAGCAGGATAAGGTTAGAGAGTGCTGCAGACTGCAGCATTCAAGGAGGCAGTGGTGTGAAATACGTCAGCCCAGCTGGCCTTCCCAATAGCTGGGTGCATTGGCTCTTAGGTCACACCTGCAGGCAGGAGTTACCCAGCTTTGCCTACAATAGCACATTTCATAGAATTATAGAATCGTTTGGGTTGGAAAAGACCTTTAAGAACATCAAGTCCAACCGTTAACCTAGCACTGCCAAGTCTACCACTAAACCATGTCCCTAAGTGCCTCATCTACTCGTCTTTTAAATACCTCCAGGGATGGGGACTCAACCACTTCCCTGGGCAGCCTGTTCCAATTCTTGACAACCCTTTCAGTGAAGAAATTTTTCCTAATATCCTATCTAAACCTCCCCTGGCACAACTTGAGGCCGTTTCCTCTTGTCCTGTTGTTGTAGAAAGAGTGATAGTGCGCTTAGTGCATAAGAGAAGCAACAATATACTTTGTTAACTCACTGTTTTATATCAATAAAGTTCAATGATAAATGCGACAGTGGTTTAACAAGATTCAATGGCAAGGTACACTTGATTATTTATTGCATGGAGGACAGGGTCAGACAAGCCTGTCAGGGAGACCCTCCTGTTGAGTCATGAGGTTCACAAAGGACCCGTCAGACAAAACTGTCAGGGAGACCCTCCTGTTGAGTCATGAGGTTCACAAAGGACCCCCTTGCTTTCTAAACTCCTTCTCAGAGAGGAGTCTAGGTGCGGCTGGATCCAATCCTAGTCCCAGTCTTGGTCAATGGTTTATGTCTAAAGGATTATATATGAACAATCAATCCTTTATATCACTTAGCTAAGATTTCAAAGTTTAGCATGCTATTAGTCACTTACTGAGGACCTGTTGCAGCAAGGAATCTCTCAACCTCGAGGAGTAACCTTGAGAGGTGACCCTACTCAAGGGGAGATCCTGGCATGCAGCCTCCTGCCATGCAGGAGAGCTCAACAGGCCCTGGGCTGTCCACTATTTATGGAGTAAGATGAATGACTTACAGTCGTATTTGCATACCACAAGACATGTGCGTCGCTGTGCCAGACAGCCCTTGGCTACTGTGTTGCCGTCCATTTCCAAAGTCCAGCATAAGTTGGATGCAGCCATCATGACCCCCACTGGTGGTTATTGTTTATGCTGGGTGGAGGGAGCACACTGCCACACCTATGGCTTGTTACTTGGGAGAAGAGACCGACATCCACCTCACTACAACCTCCTTTCAGGTAGTTGTAGAGAGCAATAAGGTCTCCCCTGAGCCTCCTTTTCTCCAGGTTAAACAACCCCAGTTCCCTCAGCCGCTCCTCATACGTCTTGTGCTCTAGACCCTTCACCAGCTGCTTTGCCCTTCTTTGGACAAGCTCCAGCACCTCAACGTCCTTCTTGCAGTGAGGAGCCCAAAACTGAACACAGTATTCAAGGTGCGGCCTCACCAGTGCCGAGTACAGGGGGACAATCACTTCCCTACTCCTGCTGGCCACGTTAGTTCTGATACAAACCAGGATGTTATTGGCCACCTTGGCCACCTGGGCACACTGCCGGCTCATATTCAGCTGGCTGTTGACCAACACCCCCAGGTCCTTTTCTGCCAGGCAGCTTTCCAGCCACTCTTTCTCAAGCCTGTAGTGTTGCATGGGGTTGTTGTGACCCATGTTCAGGACCCGGTACTTAGTCTTGTTGAACCTCATACGATTGGCCTTGGCCCATTGATCCAGCCTGTCCACATCCCTCTGTAGAGCCTCCCTATCCTCAAGCAGATCAACAGTCCCACCCAACTTGGTGTCATCTGCAAACGTACTGAGGGTGCACTTGATCCCCTCATCCAGATCATTGATAAAGATATTAAACAGAACTGGCCCCAATACCAAGCCGTGGGGAACACCACTTGTGACTGGCTGCCAACTGGATTGAACTCCATTCACCACAACTCTCTGGGCCCAGCCATCCAGCCAGCTTTTTACCCAGTGAAGAGTACGCCTGTTCAAGCCATGAGCAGCCAGTTTCTCGCGGAGAATGCTGTGAGAAACGGTGTCAAAGGCTTTACTGAAGTCCAGGTAGACCACATCCACAGCCTTTCCCTCATCCACTAGGCGGGTCACCTGGTCGTAGAAGGAGATCAGGTTAGTCAAGCAGGACATTTGGCAGCATCGGATGTGCAACCAAAATCGTATGATACCTGCCTGGAATAGCAAGCTGTGTGACAGCAGACTTCAGTGTAGGTGAAATTACTTAAGCTAAACTACACCTTTATTAATACAGTTCACTTTATTAATCCCAAGTTTTTGTTTTGCTAGTACAGGTGCTGTTAACCCTCAAATAATTTTAAAGTCTCTTAGGATACTAAGATATTCCAATTTTTTTTCTTTCTAGTACTGAAAATACAATTTAGGCTGTTACTAAAAAAAAATCTGCTACAATTAGTCTTTTCGGTAGGAAAAAATAGCAGACATAGTCGTAGTTAGTAGGGGGTTTATTGTACTTTCAAGATATTTTTTCAAGTATATTTACTTTTTTTCTATTCAATGTTTGTTAAAATACCATTTCTATAAGTAATGTCTCATACGTAATTATACATAATGAGTAGTATTTTGTGAGAAGATTTTTTTTATTATTATTATCATATATGTAGTAAGTGGACGTTCATGTTTTTGAAACAACAGTTCGTTAAAGGATCTTGGTCAGTCTTTGAGGAAATGCTGTCTCCAGAAAGGTGTTTTGCAACTTGTCCGCAGTATTTTTATTTTCAAACTTTGACTAAAAACTGAGAATAATAATAAAAATATTTACTTAAAACAACAACAATAAATAAACCATCTCATAACAAGTGACATCGCTACATTTGCTAACAATGGTGGATAATAGTCTCAAGTCTTTGGATAGTCTAAAATAGCATTTTGGATAGTCTAAAGTCCTTGGGCTATCCGCTTTGCGGTTTTATTCATAGTTTTCAAATCTACAGAAGTGTTTAAGTGCTTAAATGGTTTATAGTCTCTTACTTTCCCCATGGGAAGAGGATGCACACTGTCGATCCCGACTTTGCAGATGCGAGAGGCCCTGTATAATTCTTCCCTGTACATGCTGTAACTAGCAGCTCTCGCTAGTTTCATGGGAGTAATAGCAACTCTATGTATTTTGTTTTTCTGTGATTTTTATGCAAGTGTTTTTTTCCTTTGTGCATCTTAAATATAACCACTTAGTGGTTTAGACCTTGTCTGTGGTTTGAGAGCTTGCCAGCTGGTGTATAAAAGACTGCTTTGGCCAAGTTTCAATACATTTTAAGTTCTGACAGCTTGTTTTATATAGAAAGGAGATGGTATACACGATGTACCCTTTTGGCAATTAAGGAAAAAGTAATATGAAAGTAAAAAGCTGCCTCTGGAATATAGTCAATTAGGAAAACGTAATGAACTCACTTGGAGCACAGATTAGAGGACTTTTTAGCTCATCCTCACATAGAAATTTTTAAAGTACTTTTTGTCTGTAAAACAATCATCTTGGTGCTATAATTCTGTTTTATAACCATTATAAATTAGGTAAACTATTTCTGTTCTTGTTCAACCTCATAGAGTGTTTTGGGATTTTTGTTTAACTTCATTATTTTGTTAGATGTAACTGTAGAGCATTTCATGGGAGTACAAGAGAAGCTGCTGAAATATTATGTCACTTTTGTATGTGGCTAATCTGTAGAATTTAGTTTTTAACAAAGATTCAGAAGTTTTTATTTTAAATTTTTCATCTTTAGCACCAGAAAAGTTGTGGGGTTTTCTTCTGCAAACACACTTTTGTGTTCATGAAACAAACTTGTTTGTGACTTCTGCGCTGAAGGACCATCTAGTCCAAAGTCTTTCAATTTTGTAAAGTCACAAAAAGTGTGATGGTGTCACTGTTAGGGAATGGTCTGATGTTTCACATTCCTGTATTGTCACATGGAACCATTACTGCATTTCAAGAAACATAAAAGCCATTTGTTTAAAAAAAATTATTTTCATGTTACTTGGAGGTACTGAACCAGCAGAGTTTTGATTGAAAGTAAGCCAGATTTTTTAAAGCCGAATGTCGATACAAAACTTTCTTTGATTTCAGTGATGGAACTTGGGAGTTCCTCTGGGAGTGTCATCTCTGAGTACTGAGCTAAGCTGGGCTTTCATAACCTGTGAGGTTTAATGATGTATATTTAATAAAATGACTGTCCATAAGAAGAGTTATATGATACAGTGCTAGGAGAAACCTGGATTGATAGAAGTCTAAGTTAGCCACTGATCTGAGATGAGTGACAACATGAATTAATGAACTTGAAGTTACAGTGATTTGTAACCAGACTGATTTACTCTGATTCACTAACAGAGACTTGGATAAAAATCTATTTGTGAAATACGGATTTGAAACAAAATTCTGCATTTCCAAATTGGAGAATACAGTAGAAAATGGATTTAATAAACTAATGGGTAATACAAAACTAGAAACCTGCAAAAAAAGTCATATAAATCAAAACAGAATATGTGAGCTTAGATTAATTGGGAAGAAATGTCCAAAGGGAATTTCGTCAAGATTTAATACACTAATACTATCTTGGTAGCATGAATGCAAAAATACTGGGAATCGTATCAGATAAATGAAATATGTTGGTATTTGTCAGTAGTCACTTTGAAAGAATACAGGTTTTGAAAGGTCCCTCATGTAGGTCTACAGTATAGCAAAGGTTTTGTTCAGTGGATGTCTGTGTTCAAGTACCAGGTGAGGGTAGGTATTCATTACTGCTTGTTCTGGGTATATTGGGACATAAAACACATCTGAGGCAAGGTAAAAAGTTTAAGGCTTCTTTAATTTGTAACAATTTGCAGTAGTTCCAGAGGACTGCTATGTTTTGCAATTTTGAGCAACCTTCATCTGCCATTAGTACACTGCCTCCTAACAGAAAGCATGGGGGAGAGAGTTCTGTGGTACTGCATGGTGGCAGAAAAAGCATCTTTGGAATAATTGTTTTGTTGTGTGCCACTTCAGAGTCACTGTAAAATCATACCTCAAAAGTCAGAAACATAGGGTGGCTGCATGTAAAATTAGGGACTTAATATTTTGTTCTTCCAACAGCAAGATCACAGTCAAAGCACTGTATTTTGGTTTTGGCATAGCACTATGGGGCAAGTATTGACAAGTTGAAATTAGTTCAGTAAAGAGCAGCTAAAGTGATCAAAAGATATGAAAAAACAACCCATGCAGAATGAAGAAGACAGCTGACAAGCTGAATGAAGAAATAGTTTTTACAAGCATGTGAAAAGTGCTTTAAATGAGTGGAAAAAAAGCAGTTGTCTTCATTAGTCTAATCATGCAAGACCAATAATTAATTTGAACAACAGCAAAGCAAGTAGAGAAGTTTGATAAGCAGAAAGCCAGTTACATTTAAAGTAGAAGCAAAAATTTGATTATTTTGCTTGGGATGACGAAAAATATATATGCTCCATAAAATTTAGCAGTAAGCACCCATTTACTGCGGCAGGTCTTAGGTACAAATATTAGTAAGCGTGGGCAAAGTGGATGCCTCTTCTTTTCCAGTGGTATGATGTACCTGCTGCTGGAGGAGCTGTAAGGTACAGGTTGTGCAGTTCAGGCTTCGCTTGCAGAAGTTACCCACTGAGCCTGATCGTTTTTGGTACCAGCAGAGGGAAGGTACCAGACATCTTCAGATGCTCTGTCCAGCACGTGGGCAATACCCAAAGGTGCACAGAGACAAAAGTACCAGCATCTTCAGTATTCAAGTTAGGACCCAAACAGGCCATTCTAGTGATGAGGGGTGAAACCTATGGAGGCGGTCAGTATCTTTGCTTAGAATATTGCCTAGTGACAGCACAGTCTGGCAGAAAGAACCTGTCCACTGTGTGCCATTGAAGAAACGTTCCCACATAGCAGCTCTGCTCGGTTCAGTGCTAGCAACAGTGAGATCACTGACTGAGGAATCCTGGTCAGTGGGACAGCTGCCAGCACTGCAGTGGACCTTTGTCTTTCTGGCATCATATGTCATGGTACAGCTTCAGAGATGATCTGTTCTCTGTATGACCAGGACGTGCAGTCTTACATCTCCCTTCATGTTCATGGCCCAGAGAAACAAAAGGTCCTTCTATGGTGTCTATTTCTCCCACAGTTGGGAATAATTTGGATTAATAAAGGCTGGTCTTCAGATTAGGCAGCTATGATCCTCTTTGGCTTGCTTCAGCTGTTGCAGGTGTTGGTCCTCACCCTAGAGAGAAATGGAGATCCTGCTCCACAGAACATTTAGAGTTCAACTACATCAACTAGATAAAGAGTAAGAGGAGCTATAGTATCCTTAATTAGCCATCTTAGATAAAGCAATGACAGTGGACAGGTAACTGTCTGATATTTCAAGAGATCCTAATGTGAGCAGCAAGTACTTGGAAAACTTCCCTTCCTGCTCCCAAGGGAAAAAACCTAAGTGGTTTGGTATGGTAATTACCTTGAAGAATGATTCTACCTATACCTCATAAACTGAGGGATGAAGGTTTATGCAAACCTGACTGACTTTTCTTGGAACCAGTGACATATGCTCAGTGAGTTGTCATGTCTGGTCTGAGAGAGTGCTGTAACGAGCTCAAGTCCACGCCTCGTTATAGCAGCATTCCTGGAGCAGTCTGATCTGCCCGTCCCCTTCAGCTGCAGTAGCAAATTACATACCAATTGTGGTCAAATATAACAGTCACCTTTTCTGACAAAATGGAAGACGAGGGAAAAAAAGCTAAAGTTCATCCTGAGGAAGGACAGTTATTTATTAATACGGCCTTTCTTAAGTGGATGCCTAAAGGGACATCCTCTAAAAACTTTCAGACATGTCTTTCAAACCACTGGTGAATTTATGATGTCATGAACAAACTATATTGTTTTGGCATTAAAGTGGATAACTTACTCAAACCCTACATATCGCATACTGCTTTACACATTCTTTCACAGAGCTGTGTTGGAACTTCCATTTACTTACGGAGTAGAAAATGGGATTTTACCACCTTTGATTGGTAAGCCTTCTGGCATTCCTCATGCACTTTGCTTTTTCATGGAAAAAAGGTCTGCATACTCTGAACATCTCAATAATAATGTTCACTACTGCATTAGGACCAATCGAATCTTGTATGCTGCCAACATCATCTGTTTATGTCTGTTTTCATATACTCACAGTGTATTTCAAAGCGGATTGTACAGTGTATTTCTCTGTTAAAGAATTTTACATTTTTTTAGTTCCGTGTGTGGTACAGAACACACCATTAGAAAGAAGACACAACATCGTTTTAACTGGCCTTAGGGATGTGATGAAACGCAATGTGCAGTAGCCCTCATGTTTGAGATGAGAAGCTGAAGCTCTTCTTGCCAACTGTTTAGGTAGAAAAGCTTTGAGGTACCTAGAGCAAAATTCAATATTCATACGTGCTTAAAGAGTGATTGCTTACTGTACAAAAACTTACATATTCCTGGAAGACAGTCCTTTTATTTTTAATCTCCTTAGCAGATCTTGCATAGTCTGTTCCATCCCAAGTATGACCAATCGAATCTGTTCATTTTTGTCTTAGATGAACAATTAGGTCATGTGCATGAGTGATTTTCAAGTATTTGCAGGCTATTACTTGTGTATTATATGAATTATGAAGATACCTTAAACCTTGATAACCTCTGTTTTGTGCTTGTGCTCACGATCTCTGAGCTTTGAGTTTATTCAAGCATTTTTTTCCACAAATATATAATACTCTGTTATCTGTTTTTTAAAAATCTCTACTTTTGAAGGATTAAAATGTTGTTTTCTTGCTTTGTAGCCATTTCCACTGGTTTCTTCTTCACGATGGTTAGTGAAAAGGGGTGAATTAACAGCGTATGTAGAAGACACTGGACTTTTTTCTAAAAGAACTTCTAAACAGCAGGTGTACTTCTTCCTCTTTAATGATGTCCTCATTATCACCAAGAAGAAGAGGTAAGAACTTCACCAATATAAAATTGCCTTTGTGTTCAACTCCTTGAATCACAGAGAGAACAGCTGAGTTACCGTTGTCTTCTAAAATTACGTGGCTGCTGTGTGCGCCTCACCCTAGGGGAAATGAAAACCGAAGCTTTCTGGCTTTGGAACGGCAAACTGGATTGCATCCACAGCATTTTTACGTATTTTCTAGCCACTTGGTTGTTTGAAGGAATGAAGGAGGTTCAAAGAGCAGTAAGTGGACCTGGTACAGTTGCATCATAAAACAGGAGGAAATATGGACTAAACATGTTCTAAGTCCAGTAGACATTTGTGAAGCCATTTATATGTTTTAATATGCCACGTCTGAGAGAGTAAATGAATTATGTAGATATTTGAGTTTCTAATATTGCTCGACCAGACGTGTGTTTTGATATGACGAGTAACCACTTGTTAAACAGGATATATTTTTGGCAAAGGCAATTGAAATTCCAAATTGTCAGACAAATTAAAAAGTTCATCCTTGATGCCTTAGCAAAGGGAGAAGTTTTGGAAGGATAAAGAAATGTTAATTTTCATTCCCCTCCACGCTTTCCACAGTTGGGTTGTTTTTGAGAATGACGTATGGGAGACCACTTCTAGCAGGCTCCATTTAAATTTTTATCACTAGATTTGAGGGGAGGTTTAGAATAATTGAATTGAATGGAATGGAATTTACATCCTCTGCTGTTGTGATTAGAACATACTTGACAGATAAACCTTACTCCCGAGACTAAAAACTGTTTTGAAGAGCAGTGATTTTTGCATCTGGGTTGGCTAGTTAAGCCAAATACCAGCTGTTTTTAAAAGAAACCCTTTTGAGAAACTTCAAATTCATAATTTAAATAAGAAATTCTGAGGAATTAGGTATAATACAAAATCTGGGAAGAAAATGCTAATATTTAAGCAAAGAGAAAGCTAAGTGAAAATGGAGCAGGAAAAATATTTAAGTGAAAGGGTTTTTTTTATAAAGATGGGAAGAAAAGTGAATAGATTTCTCCCCATCTATCTTACTGATGTGAACACGTTTCTGAGATTCGATGTTTATCAAAGCTTATGCTGAAATGTTTCTGTGAAAGTCCCTTGTTAAATCCCCTGTCCCTTGGCAGCGCATCAGAATTGTATCGCACTTTTTTAAATAGTGCATTTCTTTTCTCATGGGACTACTGTTAACATATTATTGTGTTGGTAGCTAAGTAAATGTTTGAGTTGGGAAAACAGTGAAAAATCTATTATCTGTGTTGTTACATTGTTTATTGGTTTCCTATGTGATGGCTTGTTGTCCAGATTATAAATCAGATTTTTGTAACAACATATCTTATCCAAACATTGGGGCTTTTGATTTATAACAGCTTCCAGCTGTTGGAATTGAAATGTCCTTAATGGGCCCAGAAGCCAAAATTAAAGAATACTTCATGTTAATGATCAGATTCACATAGTCACTCTCCCAAGACCCCCTAAACAAATGGATGTAATTGAAAAGGACTGATTTCTGCGAGCCTCCCAGATATTCTGAGCATGAAGCACGTACTTTGCCCGAGTGAATAAGCTTATTAATAATATCTGAGCTTTTGGTGATCTGTTCTCCCACCCACAGTGTTCCCATGGACACCACAGCAGCAGACAGAAATATTTGTTGCTAATTGAGTTTAAATGTTTGTATTTTTACTCAAGCAGTTGCATTTCAGAAGATTCTTAACATTGCACAAAAAAAAAATCACTCTTCACTACTGAGCTAAAAATACTAATTACTTACTGCTCCAATCATGCTGTTTAATCTTTACCCAAAAGTTAATCTTCAGCTATCCTGTCTGAGCAGTTTGCCATGTATGTAGAACCTTGTGCACGCAGCCAGAAATGGCTCAGTCCTGACTTCTTAAAGGCCAGGCTTGACAGTACCTGTCAGAGAAGTCATGCTGATAACTGTTAAGTAATTCTAGTCCAATCAGGTATGGCGTATGTCACTGCTCACATCCTCGTTTCAGGGACGCTTTCCAAATGTCAGAATCATCGTTGGAAGAACTGTGTTTTAAATACTGAGTGAGCAAACATTCCAGAAACCTTTCTATAATGAGAACTGTTACATTTTAGCTATAAAAAAAGATAAAGGGAGGTCTTGTGTTGGTGTATACTCGGACATGCTCCAGAGTTCTTATGTTCTAATTTTAACGATGCTTTATTCATCATAATCTTCCTCAGCTACAGTTTTGCCTCCTGATTGAAATTGCAAGGTTTAACTGTCTTCTCTCGTCTGTTAAGTAGGTTAAATGGAATTTAGCTACCAAAATTTCTTTCTTTTTAATGGACGCTGTGTGGCTATATCTCATGCCACCATGAAATACTTCAGAGGCTTATGCTTTCCATGTCAGCTACTGGACGGTCCATTTTTGTGTGTGTTGCATATACCATGGTAATCAGTTAGGCTCTGATTTGTGCGCTGTAAAGCAGCAGGGTAGGCAGTTGCTTCATCACACTTGCCCTTAGAAGTAGTAAGGCAAACGGCTACTGAATAATACTCAAGACTGGCCATTTGGATTAGGCCAAAAAGGGACACAGGAACTTGTGATCTATGTCATTTTACACAAGATTTTGGAGATGAATAAAAATCTGCATTTCCCCACTGCTCAGCTTTTAGTTTATTGGGAACTTTTTTCTGGTTCAGTAGTCCTTTCTTGTAGCCCCTTCTGCTGTGTAGACACGATCTGATTTTTTTTAATTGTCATTTTAAAAAAACCCCATAGACTCTCTTAATACTTGTAAAGTTTTAATGCGTTACCTTGAACAGAATAGTCAGTGCTGCATGTGTCAGGATGTCCAAATTGTGGTGGTAAGGCCAACTTTTCTATGGTTGGTGTACAGGAAGATATCAATTAGTTCTTGTTCATGTGAATACGGATGTCAGTTGGATTATGGCATAAAGTGAAGAGCTGGATGATGTTTGGCCTGCTCAACTTCAGGTGCGTTAAGTACTCTTCCAGGGTTACCTGTGCAGTCAGTGGAGAAGGCAGGTCCCTTTGCAGAGCAGTTAGCTTGTCCAAACTGCACTCTAGGAGAGCAGCTTGCTTTCTCTGACTGTTTGGGTAGCTCTGGGAAGTTAACTTAGAAATTTGTAAAGTTAAACGTTGGGAATGCTCTGCAAAGATCTAAGTGTAGACTGACTTTCAAGTAACCTAAATATTTAATGTGTTGTTCATTCAGCTTTTTGTAGTGTTTTACCCTTTTGTTTCATTCTCTAACTCCATTCTCTTTTTGCTCCTTTTCTGGCTTCTGTTCTTTTCTTATTTAACTCCTTGCTGTACTGTGAATTGCCACCATTTTGGCCATGACATCCACTACAGGGACCAGTAAACCAATAGCTTATGCTGACATTGGATTTTGAAGGTAGTATTCTGACATAAGGAATAACATGCAATATAATTCGTCTCAGAGTTGTTCGTTCAAGCTGCCTCATGATTCACATGCACTACAGTACAATTGTTGTTACTTGTGTCGTGCTTGGGAGATTTGCTTTGTCTTGGGCTAGTGAAGAAACTATTCCAGGTTCCACAAAGTATGATGAAATTAGTGCTGTATTAAAATATAGAAATCTTAGTTAAATACGCATACTACTTTTATGTTTATATGTATTTCTTTCATAATGAGTTTTCAGTTTTCTCCCTCTTCTAAACCACAAGTATGGGTATAAGTATCGTCCACACCTGTCTGGCACAGCTGATGAGCATAACTGCTGGGTTTAGATAGATACTTGTCTGTTGCCAGGCATGGTAGGGTTTCTGTAGTGGACACTTTATGATTGCCCGAGGAGAGGACCAGGCTACAGAGGAGGTGATTTCTCTGATACCTTTTGCAGGCTTGGAAGCGTACACTGTAACAGGGTTCTGCTAAAAATAGGATACAGCTAGCTTTGAACTCTACCAAAAGTCAAATATCTCCTTTTATTCCACATGCCCTCCTGGGATCTGGTTACATATTTTAGTTATTAATGCTCAAAGCTGTCTATGAGCTAGCTCTGTGTTCTGCAGAGTTCAGGAGAACTCTAGAATTAATAAAGTTTTGTTACATACCACTAAATAGCTGCCTTATCCAGCTATTCAGAAAATCCACCAGTTACATCCTGAGTGCTTTTAGAAGATTTCAGGTGAACTCCAGAGAGGCTTATATTTTTGAATGAGTGTACATTTATTGAATATTCTGTTTTCCATAGTCCCCTAAGGATACTTCTAGAATCCTGTCTGTCTTAATGGCTGTATGGCTTGTCAGCTCCTGAGATACCTTGACAGTGGAATGCAGCTAGACTTCATACACTGGAAATCACCCAAAGGTTCACTGCTACTTGGGAATGTTACCTGTTCACAGCTACTTGCAAAACCATGGTTTTTTTTCAAGATGCCAGGGGTGATTTTGTAACTAAAGGCAAGCACAAATGCAAAGCAACTTCTATGGAACACTGAGGATTTCAGAGTAGTGCAGCTGGAAGGAGTAAAGGGAATAGGAAGACTGACCATGTGCTTTCTGTTAAAGTATAGGTGGCCTAGAACAGATGATAATACATCAATAGATACTTGGTCTTCATAAAAGTGCCTCCAAAATTTGCATGCATTCCCTGCAAAGGGATATAAAATAGTCCTGTTGTTTCATGTTCCGAATCTAAATAGAAGTTCGGCAAAATAGTTCAGCTGTAAACTGAAAATGAATGTCGGCATGTTTGTATTGCCTGATTACAATAATTTTAAAGAATGTGTTAAATGTCCTTCCTGTTACTGTTGCCTGGCTGAGCGGATTAAGTTTCTGTTTATGTACATTTGCTTACTCCAGCACTGTCAGCTTTATCAGCATATTTCCTTATCTGTTTGGAAGGAGGAGAGTTTGTGGGCCTTGCAGAGGGCATAGGAGGTAAAAAGATGAGGACTGCCTAGTAGTTTCAAATCAGACTATTTTGTTGAATAGAGATAAGAAACAGGAAGGATTTGTAGAGGTTTATCTTTTTTAATTAATTAGTAAGGAATGTATTTATTATTAGTTATGCAAATGTATAGACTACATTTCTTTTTCAGATGCAAGATTCCCAAATAACTATAGCAGCATCCCTAGCTAGTTTTGCTAGTTCTGCCCTTGACTAAGCAGGGATTGCCTAGACTAAAATACTGAACTGACTTCTTTAAAACAAACAAACAAAAAACAACAAAATGAAAAACACCAAAAAAAAGAATCCCAGAACCCCCACACCAAACAAACAAACCAACCTGTCCCTGTTTTAGAGTATATATTTTAAGAAAAAAGAAAGAGGGAGAGAGAGGCTGATAAATATTAGATATAAAATGTTTTTTTCTTATTCAGTAGGAACCGTCAGCTACTATGGATGGCACTTGAAACAATTGTCCTCAAGTGATAAGTAGCATCTTTTTCGTAGATAAATGAATGAATTTGAATCTAGAGCTGGGTTTAGGGGAATGTGAAACCTACATCCACAGTCTGTACTCTCTCCCCTCTCGTAGCCTCTCTTTCTTTAAAGAGAGAGCATAAAGCATAAAGACTTACGCTTTTCTACAGTAGGACAATCACAATAAATTTAAATCTGTTACGTTTCAGGGAAGAGCTGTGTGCACACCTTTCCCAAAAGATAAGGACATACAGAATACATTTGCATTAAGATTCCTTTTAGCATCCCTGGGTTATATGTGCGGAAATTAAAACTTAGCTTTCCACATGCTGAAATATTGAAGATTCTCCCAGCTTCTTGGTGTGCTCATGTTAAATTCCTTTAATTAGACCAAAACCTATTTGTAATCTGTATTCTTTCTACTTTGGGACCCAAGAAGTCATGTCTAATAGCATAATTAACCTGGCTTCACTTTTACAGAGCTCTAAAAGAGTTTGCTGTGTCCATCTCATTTCCTATGTGACTTATTTTTTAATTTTTTTACTCTAAGGAACGTGGAAACAACAGTCTGATCAAAAGCTAGGTTAATCAAAACTGCATCGAGAGTTTTAAAAGCCATTTTAAGTTCTTGTAAAAGTGCTCTTGGCAATTTTGGTATGTTTTGTGCCTTTGTCAATGGTACCTGAATGGGGAGTTGTGATTCCAGCCCTCAGAGTGGAAAACACTGGTGGATTGTTGGGAATTGTTGGTACCATTTTAAGACTTGGAGAAAAAGAAACAGGGAAGGAAAGTGTTCGTCTTCTTACAAGCTACAGTGATTTCGGTCCTTCTATACGATAAATATAACTAAGCTTGTCTGTCGTTGCTTCTGCTTCCTTTGTAAAGCCCCCAAACTCCTCAACAAAAGATGAGAAGAAAAAATACTTGCGAGAAGGATTAGAACATGATATTAATGGAACTCTGTTGATCGTTCGAGAATGTACAAAGCTGTACTGAAAAAAAAAAAAAAACATTTCAAGTATTTAATTCACAGAACAAAAGTAAAAACCCCACATAGTTGAAAAAAGAACTTTGTTTTTACACTAGATGCACTGGCAGAAACTATTAATCTACAAAAATCCACAAATACAATATGATCTGTAAACCTGTCATCACTTGAATAGAGAAATTCTTCTAATGCTGCATAAGTCACAGAAATCAGCAATAACTTACGTTTTGAGTCATAATGTTGCTCAGTTGTGTTTTAGCAATTCTTTTTCCAAAGGGTTAAAAATAAGAATTATAAAGACCATTATATTAACTACTGAGGTATTTGCAGGTATTTTTCTGACAGTTCACAAAATGGGTAGAATATATCCCAACAGACATTAAGTCATCATCTGTCCATTTTCTTATAACACTTGAGCAACCATAAAGGAAGAATACGCTTCATTGGCACCTGCCAGAAAGGGGTATGTCACCGTCAGCATTTCAGACTGCTTCAGTTCCAGGTGTTTGGGATTTGATTTGTATCAGTTCAGTGCTTAGATTTCTGTATATCTCTGGCAGCAAAATTAATCTTCTCAAGTATTTTTTCCATTTAAATTATTTTAATGAACCATAGTAATATGAGGCTCTAGCATAGCTTTTCATCACTCGAGACTGAGGTTTAAATAGATTTTACTTTAAGGTGGAGTATGTATAGTTGCACCTTAAAATTTCATGTATTTGATTTACTGAAAAATTTGACAAACGCAGCAAAGTATGGGCTAGGAGGGAGAACTGGCTTTATGCCTATGTAAGCAGGTTTTTTTCTATCTTGTTGCACCAGTGTAGGACAATAAATCTGAAAAAAGTTTACAAGCTTACATGAAATTGTGAGGTAATTAGTTTATCAGTGTCCTGGGTTGATGATATATCCTGGTAAACTTGCAAATGCACGTAAGACAATTCTGGGAAATATGCTCACAAGCTTCAGCGGAAACAAAAATGCCTTTTCAGCTGGCTTCTCTTTTCTTGTGATCAATTGCTATTTCTTGACTAAGTGATGTTAGATTCTTTTAACTGTTTCTTTAACTATGTTTCACGACTTTAAAAATTTGGAAATGCATGGTTATTTTTCACTTGAAAAAAATACGTTTCCAGTATTGCCTTGATATGAGTAAGTAGCAAAAACAATAGATAGGATAAATGGTTGAACTTGCATAAGAGTGCTGAAGAATGCTGCGTAAGATGTCTGGATATTCTGAAGTTGAAGCACATGTCACGAATACATTGTAATGGATTGAAGAACAGGGGGGTTGAAGTAACTGTTCACTGCAACCATCTAGCACTGTGGTGTGTCACAGTGTGCCTTGTCCAGACCTGCTTCTTCCTGTCTTTGCTCTGTCTTCACCTGTCAAGAAGATTTTGATTAGCTGAAGTGATTCTCACATTTAGAAATAAAAGTCTGCTGTTCAGGGAAAAGTGCATATTTTCTTTTAAGTCCTTGTGTTGTTGAAATCAGTAACACTTTCATGTTCTGATTTGTAATGTCTAATGTTTTCACCTATCTGGGAAAACTACCATAACGTCATTTTGGCATAATTCAACACTCAATGACTTTGACATAAGAAGTAGTTCTGAGGTCTTCTGTTTTCTGTGTCAAACATGGTATTGTGTCAGCAAAGGTAAGTTTTGTCCACCTGTCCACCTACGTTTCAACCGTAAGGAAAGCAAAGCTTCTAACTTGCATAATTTCTTAGAATTCTTTCTAGTCGCTTTTGGGAAGTTACTAAGCACGTGTAGCAATCTTTATTCATATCACTTAGAGTTGGTATATTTATTTACAAAGTACTTTCTAAAAGGTAAATTGCACAGTGCATTTTGCAAGACCGATAGTGCATGACAAGCCTTTGCCCATTGTTAAAATTCATAATTGACTAAGGTTATGTTTCAGAATATTGTAAAATAGTTTTTGGACTAGACCTTCTACGTGCGGATAGACAAGGAGTACAGATGATTATCCTGTATTTAAAATGAAGATTAATAGTGTTTATCTGGAAGCAGTATACATACTCATAGCTTTAGAGGCACAGGAAAAGGGAAATTTTACTTTTTTTCCTATACGATTCTAAAATTAAGGTCCGTTGTTCATTTGAAGCTTGCAGAAGAAAAAAGTGCAATTCTATATAATTGCTGTGCCTATTCTCAAATGTAGTGGGGTTAAGTTGAGCTTACACCATCTCAAAAACACCAAAGTCATTTAACTGTGCCACTAAATGAAAGTCCACAGGGTTTAAAAACTGATCTACTTTATACCTTGGAAAATTGGTAGTTTCAAAAACAAACAAACTGAAAAGATGAAGATCTGAGGTGTCAGAAGAATTGCGCCATACTATGTAGTTAAAAGTGGATTCTATGACTGAGTTTGCTTCCAGACATAATGGAAAACTAAACATTAAACTTGTGGGGTTTTTTCTTCCCTCCTTTGTTCTGCAGTGAAGAGAGTTACAATGTCACAGATTATTCTTTAAGGGACCAGCTGGTGGTACAACAATGTGACAGTGAGGACCTGACTTCTTCTCCTGTAAAGAATGCTTCAACTATGCTCTACTCGCGGCAGAGTTCTGCAGCTCACCTCTTCAGACTAGCAGTCCTCAGTAACCACGCAGGAGAGAAGGTGGAGATGCTCTTGGGAACAGAGACTCAGTAAGTAAATAGTTACCGTTTCTGTAATTTTTCACCTGATCATCTCAACAGGCTGCCCCCGCCCCTGTCAAGGTAGTACGAAATGCCCAGCTTCTGTCTGGCAAGTTTAAATCAAACTGAAATGAAACAAGTTCCCAAGCAGGCAGTCTTTGTGATGTCTGATCAGCAGTGACCAAAGGAGTGCTACTGCAGAAATGGTCCTCTATTTGTCATGGACCGTGTTGGTGCCCTGCTCAGTTGCACTGAAGCACTCACTGTGACACCTGTGAACTGCTGTCATTTGCACTGTTTGTATTATAAGTGGATACTCAAAGCGAGGCAAGGTAATCTTGATAAATCTTTTCTGATTCTTAATGAGTGGCAGAGCAGGAGAACGTGCAGCTTATGTAATATCCCCCTAGATACTGGAATAAGTATTTATTGGAATAAAATAAAGCATCTGCAAAACTAGTTCAGTTTCTCTAATGTAATCTTGTCATGAGAGGACTCAGTGGTTGTAAGTCTGTGTCATGTTAGTGTCATTCTCTTTCCTTGAGGTTACAGTGTAGGAATAATGGAAAATGGAATGCATATGTTGAAATTCTGTAGACTGAAGTATCCATTATTATGCGCTACTGTTTTGGGTCTTCAGGCCAAGAATTAACTATGCCTCTGCCATGGAGATTGCCAGCTCCCTAGCCAGGGATTACTGAATCCCTTCTAGTTGTTATTGGTGAGGCAAACAAGCAAGGGCTGCAGGACAGAGATTTAAGCAGTTTGGGTTTCTTGGGGGTTTGTGGGGGTTGTGGAGGGAATTTCCATTAAATTTAAGTTACTTTCAACTTAAGTGATATCATGGTAAAAAAAAAAAAAAAAAAAAAAAATCAAAGTTTTGCCACATAACAGAACTGTTAAGTAAATTACACAATCTAATGATTACATATTGCAATATGGAAGTTTCTTATTGTTTAATTTGAACTACAAATGTCACTTAAGTATCTGAGTCATCACTGGGTTTTGTTGTAGCATGAGTACGATGTGTTCAAATACTTCTGTAACACACTTTCTGAGAACTGGAAGTCAAGCCACAGGTTTTCTGCCTAGCTTATCTGTTGACATAGTGCTTTTATCTAATAATCATTATGTCCAGAGGGTGAGTGTCTAAACCAGAACAGCAAATAGTATCCTGTAGTTGAAAGGGCTGTGTATGTATGCATTCCACAGCTTGCTTAAATATATAGCTGTCCTACAAATAGTTCAGACCATTACAGAACTCAGTGCTGAAGAACTGCAGGTTCTTAAATTTCTAATGAAAGGTCCATTACAAGCAATCAAGGTGGTGAGAGTCACAGTTTCAGGCTCTCTGTAACAACATTCCCATCTCATCCCATGGCACACCATGCTGCTGTGCACGCTGAGTAATTGAGCATGCGAATCCAAGTGTAATGCAGGTTGCTATGAGGAAAATGTTGCTTTTACTGTTGTAGTTAAGGGAGGCTTTCTTGATATACTTATCTTGGTAAGACGACCTTGAATAATCTGACTGCAGAAATTCATTTAAGCTTGCTCTGATACTTCTCTGCGCTGGTTTGTTCCTTACTGTTTTAAAGTATCTTATCCTAATTGTCAGTTCTTTCAGCAATGCAGCATTTATACCATGTTGTCTATAGGTAGAGCACCGTATTAGCAGGAGGAAATAGGCACAGGTGCATCCTAAGGCATAATGGTGGTAGCAGGCAAATGTTGTTAGGGTGTGAATACAGAATGCTCTTGTCCTGGAGCAGTGATTTGTGAATTATTTATTATAATGGTTGGATGGTGCAGAAGTGGAAACAGTACTGATTAAATGGGAGGAGGAGTTTGGCACTGCCTTGGGGAAGCTGTGGAGCTGTGTTGGGATAGAGGTGGTCCTTGTTCTCCTGATGCAGTTTTGAAGAGTGTTCTGCTTTAGAAACGAGTAACAAAAAGTGTCTTGTTCTTTCGGGTGCAGATATCCGAGAGGCCATCATTTCTCTGTGGTGCCATTAACTTCCACACAACCCTTCACAAAAGTGAAAGATTTTATCTGTTTTAGTGGAGGCTGGAGGCGGGATAGAAGACATGAAATAGAGAGCTCCAGACGTATCCCAGCCTGGAAAAATTTACAGTTTTAGGTTTGCTTTCAAAGTTTAGAATAACCCTGAAAGAAACTATAGATCATTAATGATTTCTATTAAAGATCTCATTATAAAGTAAGCAGATGATTCAGACTTGTTTGGAAATGCATTTTTATTGGGAAAAAATGCAGTACATTTTTAGTTGTCTGGGCTTTTTATGAAAAGACATTTTGTTCTGCAAATTTATTATTGATTTGCTATATACTGTTTGTAATATAAATAGCAGTCTAGCAGATTGTCATTCAGAGGAAAAGATTCTGAAAAGAAGTACTTTATTTGAAAATTACCTATTTTTATAGAATATTATCATGTATACAAAAGGTACAGAAAAACTTAACTTTCTGTTAACTTCGACAAGGATGGGAAGTAGGAAGGCCAAACTGGATGGTTTAGACTGCTTATTGAGTAGAGTTTTGCACATGTAAAACTTAAATGTTTTTGCTGACGCAAAGATTTCTAGCACAGTTTAATCATGTTTTGTCGCTTCATGTGGTGTGTGGTTCCCAAGTACGAAAGTACAGCGTTAGGTCAGGAATGTTATATCGCCCTGTGAATAAGGCACAAAATATATGGTATACACAGATTATGAAGAATCATAGAATGGTTTGGGTTGGAAGGGACCTTTAGGTCATCTAG
>NW_008794154.1:3105812-3135165 GCF_000699145.1 Aptenodytes forsteri | reverse complement strand
AGAGGGCCCACATTTTCCCTCATCTTCCTTTTATCCCCGACGTACCTATAGAATCTTTTCTTGGTGCCCTTGACGTCCCTGGCCAGATTTAATTCTATCAGGGCTTTAGCTTTCCTAACCTGATCCCTGTCTGCTCGGACAATTTCCCTGTATTCCTCCCAGGCTACCTGTCCTTGCTTCCACCCTCTGCAGGGTGGAAGAAATACATACTTAAATATAAAGAAATACAAGAAAAATATACTTAAACTGGGAGACAGTCTGGCATTATCCCATTTTTCTCAGAGTTGTCTGAAAGGAAATGCAGTTTTCCTGTTAAGAATGGTTACAGGGAAAGGAAAATATGAGTCTAACACCTGTTTCTAAAAAAAACCAACCAAGCCACAAGGTTAAGCTCATGCAAAATTGTATACAGACATTCTTATTTTGGTTGAAACACAAGTTTAGTATCACCTACTTTTAATGACTGAAATGTCTAAAGTAGCATGCGTTGTCTTTTTGGCCATCTGTACGAGATCAACAGGTATCAAATGTTAGTAGGACATGTGCAGTAGTTTCATCTTTGAGGAAGAATGTGTGTTGGGATTTTAAAAAAATAATCACAGTTTCTAACTGAATGCCAAAAAAACAGTACAAATATTCATATTCAAAATAATCAGTGGGATATTTTTTTCATTCTGAAAGAAGCATGCTCGGAAAGACTTGCATTCTGAATCCCTCCATCCAAAGGAGGTTTTGGTAGTCTGTGAACAGAAAAGAGATTTCTAGAGCTAGCTAGAAGAAAGGCCATGAGAAGGTGTCGGTGTTGTCGGAAAAGACTGATGAACTTTATCATGGAATGATGTGTAGTGGGACGTTCCAGTAATTCCTGCCCTCCCTCTGCTCTTCAGCCTGGACTTCACAGACTAACTACAACCCCTTGCTGAATCGTCTCCTCAGTTGCTGAGTGATGGTGCATCTTGGAATATGTACTCTAGAGAAGTCTCTCATAACTTGTGTAAATGTCCCATTTTCTGACACTTCTGAAGACACCATAGTGCTATTTTCAAACAGAATTTTATTCTGTTTTCAGATGTTTCAGATTTTTGACAAAATCGGGTCTCAGCAGAAGGCAGGCGTTTTTCATTATTTTTGGTTAAAAACTGAAGTTATCCAAAGATAGCAACAACAATTTTTTTTAGGGGAGGGGGAATAGGAAAATTCAACCCTGCAATTCCCTTGTGTTATTCTAATCTGTACTGATAGCAAAGATCTTCACCAAACATGAGATAAAATCTAATTTCACTGAAATGTTTGTTTTGGGAATCAAGTTCAAATTTTGATTTGTCAAAATGCAGTTATAATGATTGTTATAGCTCAGCCGTTAACGGGGGTGACTTAGGATTAGCTTTCTTTTTCCTTTACTGTCTGACATCACTTTAGCTTGTCCCACTCCCTTCCAAGATCTGTTGTCAGTAATTTTCACTTCTGTCATTTATTGTATAACACTTAGAATCTAGATAATTCTTTCTGCTCTCCTCAGAAATACTGATGCACGTAATCTGAGATTGATTGATTGTTTTTCCTAGGTTATACAAGGTGGGATTCAAATGACTAGTTTAGGCCTCTGTTGGGTCCCTGCTTATTTGTGCTGGCTGTCAGGTTCCCCAAACCGACACATCTGGAAACATAAATGTGTCCTTCTGAGAGCGCAGAGAAACTTTAGTTTTTTTTTTTTTTGTCCCCCCCCCCCTTCTTGCTTTTCATTCTAAGTGCACGTTGCAGGTAGTTCTTACTCACAGGAAACCTGTTGGTACTGTATATTAAAATTGCTGTATTGCATTTATCAGATGCTTTGTACATTAGATGGATTTTTTTTTTTAATAAGATTACTAATAAGTATTATTCACAGATACTAGCGGAGAAGTTTACCTGCATTACTTAAAAATAGTTAAAAGTATATAAGACATCATGCCAGTAGGTCTCAAATATATAGGCTTTTTTCCTAATCCAGCATACTTAAAATAGTTAAATATGTTTGAACGATATATTACTAGAAGTAGTATCGCACCTTCTGGCCATATTTTGAGAGGAGGAGAAAGGAGGTTTTGTTTTGTTTTCTTTACCCAAAAGAGGAAAAAATTAAATAGAGAATCTTGAAAAGGGGAGTAGTCTTGACCATTATCAAGAGCACGAGTTGGAAAACTGAGTTTTGTCTTTGTCATTTGCAGGAGTGACAGAGCTCGCTGGATTACAGCGCTTGGACGGGACAGAGACGGGCAGAAAACAGACAGGACAAGTAAGTTACAACTGACAAGATTTCCGAGAGCTTTGACACGAGAATGGAAATGCACTGCCCCTTAGTGGGGACGTGAGCAAGTGTAGACTATAAATACCCTTAGAAGCTTCTTTTCCTGGGCTCTGTTGCTTTAGCATATGTGAAGTTGCCATCTCTTCCTGTGCCCAGGGGCTTCTTTGAGGAGTTCTGTTTCGCACAGTAGTTTCCGTTTGCGTTCATTAACACTGGTTTGGTCAGCTGTTTCAATCCATTAGCAAAAGTGCAAAGCCCCTTCCCTTGTATGTTTGTCCCAAGTTTGTTTGTGTGTAATTGCTCAGGTAGGAAGCCATTTGCATAATTTGCTGCCTCCTTTGGGTTTTTTTGGGGGGTGTATACTCTAAGATGGAAATTTTTAAAATAAGTTGTATATATATATTTTAATAAAGGATACTGTGTTATGTGAATTGTTTAATTCAGCCTGGCTTATTTCTTCCACAGCTTTGACTCAGGTAGAGATCATCAGAACCTACACAGCAAAGCAGTCAGATGAACTGTCTCTTCAAGTTGCTGATGTTGTTTTGGTTTATCAAAAAGTAAATGATGGTGAGTGAGAATTTTGCTGTTAGTAACCATCTGTCACCACTGCAGGTGAATCCAGCTAGAAAAATTTGTTTCCTAATAGCATTGGCCATACAATGAATAAAGGTTTAGCTTCCAAGAAAAACTTGAGCATTTTGGTTCAGGTTTCTAAAGGACAGCCTCTGTTTAGGCAACAGATGTTCAAAGTAACTCATCGCCTGTCATAATTCATATAGGTAAATAGCTGCAGAAAGTATGTGCTGGTTGGTTTTGACATGCGAAATGTCCACAAATAAGAAATTGAATTCTGCCTAAAAACATGGAGCTCAGACATTTTAGTGAGTGAGCACCAGGTTTGTCTGAGTAAGAGAAACAGACGCATTATTAATCATGTCACATACTGTACTTCACTGCCTGTTAAGTATAGGGGTCTAGCACAGTGTTTTTGCTTAAGTTTTCCATAGCATCAAGTACCCTGAGATCAAAATTGATTCTTGCCTGGACGTGCAGGTGATTCTACTAATATCTCGTGATATTAGCGCTGACTCAGTGATGCTGTCAGCACGTGAAGTACTAAGTCCTAACTTAACGATGTTACTCAATATTACATATGAAATCAAAGATCCTGTTGGTTGTGCTGCATTGCTTTCTTTAGATTGCAATTATATTATACTCTTTATATTATTTCAAACAATATATTTGAATTACAATATAAAAATGTATTATACTGGTTTCATATAATACTTACTTTTATGTACTATTTTGTTCCTAGTCTGTCCGTACAAAAAAAAGTATCTGCTGAACCTATCTTAATCTGGTACTTTATTCACTACCAAGGTAGAAGTATAATGTATGCGATGGCTGTGTCAAGTGCAACACACACAGTTCTGACAGAGTATCTTGAACATTACCTGAAAAGGTTTGTTACTCCTTGTCCGTTCACCCTTGCAGGTTGGTATGAAGGGGAGCGATTGCGGGATGGCGAAAGAGGTTGGTTTCCCATGGAGTGTGCTAAAGAAATCACGTGTCGTGCCACGATTGACAAAAACATGGAACGGATGGGACGCTTACTTGGACTTGAAACCAATGTGTAGACTGTTTTTGCTTCTTCATGCTATGCTACAGGATTTGCACTAACTGCAGTCGGTGGGGGCATGGTTGCATGTCCTACAGCTCTCACGTGGAAGATGTGGGTCACCAATGCGAAAAATCTAGTAACAGAGCACTGATGTTTTGGATACTCATCCCTTTTTGTTTTGCATTTTGAGCGCTCTGAAATGAAACCTGGGCTTGACCAGTAGCAGATTTCAACCAGAAGTAGTTTCTTAGGCACTGGACATCAGCCATGTGTCTCTTTGACTCAATTTTCAGTTTCAACTTTAGTTCCTCCATCCCTGCCTCTTTACGTATTCTTTCTCCATCCGTTTTTGAGCATTTTTTACTGTCTTTCAGAAGCAGAACTCTGTGTAGCAGTCTGTGTAGGAGACTGAACACCAGAAACCCACCCAATCCATTGAGCTGGAGGTGAATAGCAATATTGGGGGTTTCCCATTCCTAAGAAACGGCAGCGTTACATTCTCAGTACCAGAGAGTATGTTAATGGGATACTTCCCAGTTGTGTCAAAATCTGTGTGTAACCTGAACTACACTAACCAGCCCTATAATTCATAAAGGACTACCTCTCCAGCATGAATCCAGGGATGTCCCAGGCTTTGTAAGAAGTAATTAGGTCACTCTAAGCAATGTTGGCAAAGCTGACACAAGCTCCAGGGAAGAATCTAAAGTGCCTCCAGTGGTGTGGTGGTCTTTAACAGAGTGTGTTATTCAGGCAGCTCGGACTTTTTCTCCTTCTAGCGCTGCAGTGTTGAAAGGATTTCTGAAAGCAAGAAAGAGGTACCGTACTCTGCAAAATACATAATGTTGATTATCTAGTTCTCAGATCCATTTTAGCACAGGTATTTTAGAGGAGTATAACTGCTGGAAATGTGTCCGTTTTGTTTCAGTTTTTCCCATGTGCTTAACTAGGTCGTCATATTAAGCTACTGCTTCAGAGCAAGGGTTTTTTGATGGGGACTGCAGAAAACATGAAATACTTCGTTCTAGGTTTGGGGTGTTTGTTTTGGGTTTTTTGTCTTTTGGTCTTTCTGTTCTTCTGTACTAGAGGAGGTTATTTCCTGAACTGAACTTCAGTTTACCTACATCTTTAGCATTTGTTAGTATCGTGTTGAGTCCACAGGCAAAAAGAGTGGGAGAAGACAGATCTGTAGAGGTCTTCTCGTCTCCAGTGTATATAAATGGTAAGCCAACCACTGAGGAAAGGCTTGGAAGCAGATCGCTCAGGACCTTGATTAACTTGGTATTTTGTTACCTTTGCCTTCCCCTGCTGCAGTGTGACTTGATGTCATTGGATGCTTCAGGCAGAGATAGGGAGGGAGAGTGAGTGATAAAATAGTACTCGGACCTTGCTTTTAGAGGAGCTCGCATTGGTGCTGCTTCACACACGCTCTTCTCTGCTTTAGAGAAGACTTCTCACAATTGCACTACACACAACACCTGCTAAATTTTTGCATCTGCAGTTTAGCTTTGGAATTTCACAGAAAAAAACCCCAACAACCAATGTTGTGTGAACAAAATACACTCAAAACCGAAATACATTAAGTGCATCTTTTCTGTATATAGGTCTGACAGTCTGTATAAAAATCTTCACCTTTTTAAGGACCAGCTGATAACTCAGCAGGGTAGAATACATGTTCAATGAAAATGAGAGAAAAACTTGTAGTACAAAGGCTTTCTTCTTGTTGCATTCCCTATCTTTTTTAAAGGGGCTGTATGTTATTTTATATACTGTAATATGTTGATTTGATTTGTGAATGGATTGGATGTTTATAAATATGTATCTCTGTAACAATTTCAAATATATTAGGAAGGCAATAATTTTGTACAAAAATGTTTACCTTGACAGTCTGACAGTGGTTATACAGCCTTGTAAATTAATTTAAGTGGACTGATAAAATAGTAATGAGATAAACTGTAAATTGAACAAAGACTTATTTAACGTAGTAAAAAACCTGCTAATATTTTAACAAATTTTATTGTACACAGGCAGATGTTTAACACATAACTGAATGTATAAATCCAGAGATTAATGTTATTCAGATTTTTTTAATACATTGTATATATTTTTCATACCTAGTTTTTCCAAAAATGCTGTAATGTTTTTTAAAGACATTTTTCATTTTTCTTATTGTCAGACACAGGTCTTCAGGAATTAGAGACTTCCACGATTTTATAGGACAACAATCAATAAAATGCTTTTAAATCCTTACTAAAAAAAGCTTCAGTTTTTCCTTAACAACTTGCAGTTTAACAGTATTTCTTAATGTCATTCTTGTCAAAGAAATTAAATCTGCTCTGCAGCCTGTGGCATCTTAAATTTTCTGTGCTGTGAAGATAAATAGCACCACCACGTGTCCTACTTCATCTGTCATAGATCCAATTTACACGTGCACCCGTGAACCTGGAGCAATGGCATAAGATGCAGGCCTAGGAGAGCGTCTTGTCTCAGTTAGAGACTGTAGCAGGAGAGGGAGATAGGACAACAGTCAAGAATGTAAGCACAGGCACTGCTCGGCAATACCTGAAATACCCCTGTGCTATCAACACTGTTTACAAATTCAAAACACAGCACCATACACACTACTGTGAGGAAAGTTAACTCTATCCCAGCCAAAACCAGTACACCCAACACTGGGAAAAGGCTGTCAAACGCCAAAGAACACAGGTTTTTGATACTTCTCTGCTTAAAGTATGTTAAGCTACATGCTTTAAGCACAGTTGGGAAAGTATAGCTAATACCATTATTTACACATTAGTCACATTACTTTATAAGTAAAGCTCTGATCATACCAACCCATGACCCCCTCCCTCAGTGTGCATTTCTTCTGGTGGTGGTCCTAATACCAGTCTGATCCTGATCCTCCACAATTTGGGGGCCAGGGGTGGGGTGTGTGAGAACTGCTGTCTGTCTTTGATTTGTTCAACCAACACTGCTATTCTTACAGAGATTCTGCTATTGCTACCATTTCTTTTTTGCCCTTTGTGTTCTTAAGTAGAAATTTAGCCATCGTTTCTTTCAAGTACTGCAAAAACCAAGAACAAGGAGAGTAAAACTGGTGCCACCTGCCAGCCTTTTTTTTTTTTTCCCCCATGCCTTTTAATCCAACCCTGCCAGTAGCAGTGCTACTGCCAGTTCTTCATCAAGAACCTACAAACTTGTAATGTGGAGCAGCCCACCCTACTTTGGGTGGTAACTGCCCCTGCCATCGCACACCCCTCTGCCTTAACACTGAGCAGACAGGTACAACTGGCCCCAGAAACACAGCTCCTTTCTCTGCTCTGGGCACCATCTTGCTTCCTCCTATATCAATCAGTTGCACCTGTCCCAGTGCGACACCCTGTGTTTCCAAGGCCAGGAGCCTGAGGTACAGCACCACAGTCAAATTGTTTCATTTCCATTTCCATACACGTTATCACTAATTTAATTTCCTTTTTCCCCTTTGATCCATCCCAGGGCTCACCTTCAGCAGTGCCGTGGCACCCTGCGCTCCTGCCTCCTCAGATGTCCGCTCACCATCAGTTGTGTGGTACAGCCTGCAGCAAGGCCCTCAGAGGAGCTCACCACCCTGAGGCAGATGGACCAGCCGCCTGCCATGCTTACCTGCCCCCGAGCTCCTGGAGGCCTCCAGCAGGTCCCCACAGCCCTCCTCTTCCCCACACAACTGCAGGCAGCTCCAGGGAGGGGAGCACCAGGGCCCAGCACTCCCCTCCCCTGAGCCACAGGGGCTCCCATTTTCCTTTTAAACTGCCTCCTGCATCCACCACCCCCAGGCCAGGGCAGGATGTTCCTCCTTCTCCTCCCTCACTGTTTGAAACACCAGCCTCAGCACCTGGGGGTAGAATAATAAACTGATTGGGGGGAGGGAGGTTGAACTATATGTTTTTCGCAGCTGTGTTGTAGAAGTGATGAGCTTGGCATCCTCCACTCCTTGTTAACCCAATGGAAAGCACAGTCAAGTCACTAAGTTAGACTTATTTCTGTACCAAAAAAACCCCCAAAAACAGTTTTGTTTTCTTCAGGATAAGGCTCATAAATCCTCCCGAGCATGGTGGTCAAGGTCATTTTTGCAAAGCAAAAGAAACAAAAATGAACCAAACCCCAAGAAGGGAGAAGGGGTTATATTTCCAGGCAAACAAAATGAGAGGCAAGAGCTTTGTTCCCCAAGGATAAACCTAGGAATAACCGTAGCTACGGCTGCAAAGTGCTGGTAACAGAGGGCTGCCAAGTAAACTGCCAGCACTTTTCAGTGCCTAGTTAAACACCCATCCTCAGTTTTAGCTCTCCCCAGCAGTGGGGGGAACACTGCCCAACCCCAAACCCAGCCCCCAGCATTTAAAGGAAACAGCAGGTCTGCCACCCTTACACGAGTTTGATCAGAACAGTATTTCTCAAACAAGTCACCCTACTCAAAATCCTAAACTCAAGCCTTGTTATTCAGATGTTCTTACATAGTTGGAAGCATTCAAAATAGAATGACGTTCAAAACATTAAGGACTAAGAACAGATGAAATAACACTTTAAAGAAAAGACTTTTAATGTAATACTATAACCCATACATGGACTGTTTTAAAAAAAGAAAAATCAGAATGCAATGAAACCTTAAAGTGTATTCCACCATGACTTTTATCTAAGCATGTTTCTTGTAGTCAAATTTTAGTCAGCAGTGATGACGGATGGGCACAGAAAGTGAAGAAAGATTAACTGAATGGAATGAAAGGCAGAAGAACAGAATATTTCTGAAGATTGTTTCCTCCCACAGTACAAATTTAACAAGTGTTTTCAAGTTTAGTTTAATTAAGCTATAATTACCTTCTGTGGAAGTGTTGGCAAGAAGCCTGCTGCACAGCTGGAATAACACAGTAAGTATAATTACCCCCAATAAAAAAAAAAAAGTCTTTTGAGATGTTTTTACCAGTAGCAAGAACAGTTTAAGTATTATTAAGCAGTATTTTAGCAAGTTTTTTTGAATATCTGTCCATTACCTGATGGGTAAAAAAAAAAAGCTACAGCAGGACAAGAACCATGCATCAACTAACATTGCTAGCATTGCATTTTCTCTTACTTAAAAAGCTACGCTGAACACAGAATACCATGCATATACAGATATTACCAACTATTTTGAAATAACTGCTCTTCAGTATGAGGGAATTAGCAGCTTACCCTAAAAAAGTTTTTCCTTTAGCTAAATAAATGCTATAAAAAACAAAACAAAAAGGTGAATATGTTGGCTTTATCGATACAGATGAAAGTGTGTCAACTATAGCGTTCACTCTGGAATCGTGGAGCATAGTTTTTGGCAGTTTCATTCTCCTGTGTTGTGATTAAGTCTATAATAGCTGTCAGTACTGCTGTATCCCTGGATTTAATATCATTCCAGTCCACGGGATGTGGGTTTTCTATTTTTTCTTGTAGAAGATCATCAAGCTCTTGTCTTAAATTCTAGAAAGAGTTTGTTGGAATGAAGGGGGGGGGGGAAGAGAAAGAAAGAGTTTGTTGGAATGAAGGGGGGGGGAAAAAGAGAAAAGAAGAGAGACAGGCAATTAGAGCTACACACAACAACATTACTACAGTAAGTTCAAAGCCCTTGGGGCCTCTGTTCTCCTAATCTTTACACCTGCTCTTCTCCTGTCAATTCATTTCAACATTGCTATTTTCAGGATCAAAAGCTGCTTCTCAAAAACTAGCAGTTTTACTTTTTATGGCAGATGACCATCTCTGGATGTGATGGCCTTTAACAGCCTATACATCCATTAGCTGACTATTGCAGGATTAAAAATATTTGGGTTAAAAAAAGAGTCAGGTATGATTTCTAGGATCTAATATTAAACAGAGCTCTATTCAGCTCCTCCTTCCACCGGCACTTACTACTGCTAAGCTAAAGAGCCCCATCCTCATGTTTCTGTATCCACGTGGACATGTCATGGACTGATCAAGTCATCCTACAGCTTTTGCTATGGAAAACCACAGCTATTAAGCTCTTCAAATCTCTCACTGTAAGACACGTTTACAAATCCTTTAAATCCACCCTATGACTCTTCTCTGAAGCTTCTACAGTTTTTCAATATCATTATGAACTTTTCAGCAGAGGCTGCACCAGCTGAACAAGAACATCACCACCATATTGCCGATGCCTCAGTAGGCACACAGCCTCACTCTCATTAGTCAAACTATTACACTGGAAACAAACAAACAAACAAAAAGTCTGACTGCCTGCTCCTAAGGCCAAACACAAGGGAGCACGCTACTGTTCACTTCTGCCCCGCTTACCATGCGATACAGACTGCTCAGAATGTTATTTTTACTACTGCGTTTTAACTTGCATTCATCTACACGCCTTCAGTAGATCTCGTTTACTTTGTGTACTTGAACTGCTTACTGGGAATACATTTAGAACATTATTATCTCCCCACAGCGATAAATCAGCAGGTACACAGTAATGTAAAATACAGAAATCTCTAAGAAGAAGCAGTGTTACACTAAGTCTTCCATATACATTATTATTAAACATAGTCACCTTAACTAAGTGCGCTATTCTTGCCGGAGACTGGAAAACAATCCATTCATCCACAGCGATGGTATCCTGATCTTTATCCTTCTGAATGGATATATCTCCTCCGAAGAACAAGAGACAGTATGGAGACACCTCTGTACAATCGTACAAGTAAATCTGCAAGACGACAAAATTGTCCAATCACCCTTCAAAACATCTTAAGTGACATCAGTAACCCTTAATGAAACTCGTAACAGAATTCCAGAAGATCATTATTCGGAGTCATTCATAAATTTGCAAGACATATCTGAAGCAACTCAGTTGGAAAAGTTACATGAAATCAGATAAACAGGAGCAAAAATGGTCCCAAATACACTCCTTCACACAAAGAGGTGAAATCAAACCAACTACTCTATAACAATCAGAGGAAAAAAAAAATTTTTTTCAGCATATTCAAAAGTACTACACTGGATCAAAGAAAAGTAATAAAAAAAAAATAATTACACCTGTCATTGCCAGAACCTTTGAAAAAAGAAAAATTAAAAACCCAAAAAACCAAACAACCAAAAAACCAGAAGTTAGTGTATTAGTTATTTGTGGAACAATACCACCAGTACCACAAAGAACATAATCTGACGGCACATAAAAGAAATAACCCAAGACAGGGAGGCTTCAAACAAAGGCACTGTTCACATCCCCTTTGAACCTTGATCCAATGTTATTAAAGAGCTACAAAAATAAATTACACAAATATAAACCTTCACATACAGTGCTAGTTCTCATCTTCAAATGGTACACAAGCCAGTTATAATGGAACTCTGTTTCTTCCACATTAACCGATTTAGGATGAATATTAACTGTTCCATCTGTCTTGGTGCAAACTTTCACCCTTAAAAGAAAAAAAAGTTTTTATTTTAGGATTGAAATAAGATCTTGAAAGTTTAGCACAATCATGTCCCAAGTTAAAAAACCCTCCAATTATTCACTAGTGTTCTAAACTCTGAAAGTGCAAGGACATTCAAAGAAACTTTAACTCCTTTCCCAAAAGATTACAACTGAATCTACAGTATGAATTTTTAGACATCTCTCTCTGCATTTAAGAAATTTGAATTCTTTGCCAAATTTACCCCCTTTCTCTCAAGCAGAAAAAACAAGTGGCATTCTTTCCAAATGAAGGACTCTGAGTTACTGAATTTGGTTACATAAACCAAGTTTCAAGCAATTTCTTGGAAAAACCACATAAGGAACTTACCTATCTGAATTCTTTGCTCAGCGTTAAGCTGTGTCAGTGTGGAACAAGGGACTGGCTATACCACTGTCAACCAGTCTGGAGCGGTGTACCTCTATTTGTACCATGTGCCTTTGAACAAATTTGACTCAAGGGATAACGTTCAACTGCTTTGGTTATACTTACTACCCAAAATCACATTTCCCTTATAATAATGCCGTCAGACAATAAAAAGCAGAAACCAAGCAGAATATGTATGCAGCACAACTGTTCTCCTCCTTCCCACATTTCAGAGATGTAATTCTTTGGGTGTGGATCACTGAGCTCTCTACTCCCTGTGTGCAGAAGTATTTTGCAAAACACGGAGTTCAGTGTTTTCAAACAGAAACAGCGAGTGGGAGAGCGTCTCCAGCAAGGTGGTTAGCGTAACAAATCTCTTGTTCAGTGGATCATAAAATTGAACCTTCCTGGGCAGCTGGCTTACACGTAGCTCCACCATGCGGCAAAGATACAGTGACACAGTAACTTGCATCAGGTTTGCAAACTTGCTGCATTTAGGTGACTCCAGCACGCTGGTCTCAGTTTAAAAGGGAGTATCAATTGACTAGCAGTGTCAGCTATAGACGGGTCTAAATTATGCAATCTAAGGTAGAATTTTGACTACCTATTCTTACTCCATCCATAGAAATAATCACTTGGGGTTTTTTTTGCTTGTTTTTTTTAGTTATAGGCATAATGATTGCTCCTAGCTTGCTGTTTCAACATTACACACCCAGAAAAATAAATCCAAATGTTCAACCCTTCATTCTGTCTTAAATCAGGTCCATAAAGAAGGATGTCTATATTCTGACGAGTATACTGTTACTGTGAGAACAGTTAATAAGAATAAACAGTCTGATAATATAAGTAGTGATAAATCAACAGACTGGAATTTCTGGGCTCTATGTTGCCAAGAAATAAGAATGGATAGTGTTTCAAAGATGATGGTAGTACTCCTTTAGCAGCAGTGTTATTGATATATTGTAACATTATCCATGGCATGATAAGGTCACAAATTATTTCACAGACTAGCAGGTATCCAAAGTGTTAAACAAAGTAAAGATCAACAATCAAGTTACTCCCATCTACCCTTTCTCAAATGAAGTAACCCACACCCATGATTGAGCTATACAGAGATTCATTCACGCACTCAAGCCATTGCTTCACCTTGCCAAAGTACCTAATGTGGAAAACACCTCGAATACAAACCAACATTAAACCAAACCCTTACATTTTTCTCTTTTTGCTGAAGCTTGGCCGGATCTTTGCAACTTTTGGATATAAACCAGCACAGATGACCGCTTTGAGCAACTTCTCATTATCTGTAGAAGACAGCAAAGTAAATAACGCAGTTCTGCAAACTGAGATTTCAGCTATCAGAAATTTTCCATTTCCTTCCACCGTTTACCTGAGTTGATATTAGATTTGGGATCCTTGGGGTCTCTGCTATTCACAAATCCAGCTGCAAGGAGATGCTCTGCAAACTGTCCTTTCATGTTATGCAGCATCTAGGAAACAACAAAAATTGCCCCAGAATGATGCTGTGCCAAAAGGCTCCTCCCCTTTTCCCCACAGACATGATCCTCTCTTTCAAACTGCTAGGATGTTACCTGGAGTGTATTTGAAGATAGGAAATATTCCCAGCAATAGTCTTTCTCAGTTCTGAAACCACGACGCCGAGTCTCTTCCCAGCCCTAAAAATTAAAACCGTAGTTCAAAGGCATTTGTAAGTGAGCACATACTAAAAAAGTAAGGACAGCAAAAACTGGAGGTCAACAAACAATATAGTTACATTTTTCCTTACAAGAGAGAACGTAAATCCTTTGATCTCTTTGTTTATATATACGCAGTACAGAGTAGAAAAACACAACTTTACAACATTTTGAATCAAAAACTTCATTTTTCCATGGTGAGGAGTGAAATCTAGCTGTTTGCCAGAACTTCCTTTCTTGCTATTAACAGTCCTGGGTAGAAATGGCATTCCAGGCCATTTATTTCCTCTTCTTCTCGCCCCAACACTATACAACTAAATCTCCAACACTTCTGAAGTCAGCTTCAGCCTCTTGTAGAGGCCAGAAGGACAAGAATTAATGACTTCAGCAAGGTAACTATAACATTATGTTTCCTTTGTCTCTTTCATAGACTTATCCACAAGAAATTAGGTTATTGAGCCTGAAGACAAGATTCCTCAACATTAGAAGGGTGAAAATTAATTTGGTTTTATGTTTCTGTAGAAGCCAAGAAAGAAATACTTCAGAACATAAACTGATCAGTTTTTTCCTTAGAATAATCCACATTACTCAAATTAAAATTCTAGAAGAAAAAACACATTAAAACATGCCTACCGTGAAAGCATTCACCACAGTTAGATGATCACTTTTAGTGTTCTTTGACAGTTCCTTTCTTCTTGCATCTGCTACTTTCTCTTTGCCCTAAGAATAATTAGAGCCTATAAAATATTCACGACTGACACACCAGTTCTCTTTTCCTAATTAAGGTACATATATACAGCAATACTTTGTATGCTACATACATGAAAATTAAAGCTACTTCCGATATTCTGTAGGCAAAGACAATACTTCATAGTATGTGCAGGCAATCTTTTACTAATAAAAATGTAATTAACATGAAAATAAGATTAACGTGCTTTTAAACTATAACATCTCAGTAAGTCCCAATATCCTTCTGAGATTCTTAAAATCTTCTGTGTAATTCTCCTCTTAGAAACTTTACCAGAGGAATAACAAAAGGGTCTTTGAAGCTGAGGCTAGCTGCAATTGTAAGTACTGGATCCAAGCAGCAGAATAAAGCTCCAAAGAGGATCATTTTTCCAATATGCGGTTCAACGGGTAATCGTGCTAAATGGACACCTAGTGGAGTCAGTTCTTCTTGTCTGTCCAAAGCATTCTGTCACAAGAAGAAAAAAAAGCAAAAAAGAATAAACACAGTAGTTGAAATGGGGAGGATTTCCTTGAAATAGCCACTAGTATACCTACAGAACAAAGGAAAACCTAATAGCCAGAGAATGCAGCTAGCTGTAATAAGGTATGGTAGAAGAGTGATCAAGCAAGTTATGGAGAAATTGAAATGCTCAGTTAGATCCAAGAAAACAGCAACCGTCTTTAATGGTGTTTCAAGTGGTTTACTAGGGCTCAGTTCTTTCTGGACGAAAGCATGAAGAATTGTCTTCCTATTCTCCTGATCAAGCTTATTTTTAGACTTGTATCTTTACCCTCAATATCACTTCTGTTTTTATTTACTCTACCCTTTGCTACTATACAGCATTGTCACAGAACGCCAAATGTACGGCTGAATTTTATCTAAACATTTATAGAATCATGCCATCAGACTAAATAGTGCCCTTCATCTAAATCAGATGTTTCAATTTATTGCTACAATGGATTTGTACAAATAATACCAGGGCAAGAAGTCAGTAGTACAAATGTGTCATTAATTTCTCCTTCCCCAGCATCCAAAAGGGCAATGACGTACAAGATCTTTCTCCTATATGCCTTCTTTGCCCACAGAAAAAGTAACACAAACTCTTCACTAATGTGACTGGGATAGGAAGACTTGGTGGATGCAGCCATGAGCAGGGTGTTACAGAAGCAGTGAGTTAAATAAGTATCTGTAGGGAACTGAAATACGAGGTGCATGTATATGTTTTGAGTCATTTAGAAACTCACGAGTTACTCTATGCAGCCCATAAACATAATGGGAAATTATTTCCTCTGTTCAGTGAAGATATATAAAGGGTCTACACAATATGATAAGGGGTTGCAAATGTCTAGACTTGTACAATCAGAACTGTCTGATAACAACGTAGTAACATGGTCCTAAACAGATTTTTCCTTGCATGTACATTAAGCAATACTTTACCAGCTCCATTAGATGATTTATGGCCAACATTACAGCATCACGAGAGGGTGGATCCATTAGCTTGCTCAGAAAATAAGCAATTCCACCAAGCTTTAGAATCTGAAAGAAAAAAACCAAACCAAAACAAAAACCTGCAGCAACTGGAGAAAGATGGCTACCTAAACCTAGAAAGCAGTAACCACACTAATTAAAAAAGTGTGAAGTAATTCACAGCTTGAGTTAGAATTTCACTAATGAAGAACTAAGGTCAAAATTAAAAATGTATTGATGATGAAATTTGAAACATAAGGATCTATTCTTCATTCAGTATGCATACACATGGTATTCCTTATGCATGCACAAGGAATTCAATACAAACTGCCAAAAAGGAAACCCACGTCAGTTCTAAAACTACTTTTTAGCAAAATTCTTTTAAGACATCATATTCCTTGACTCACTGGCATTCTCACTGAAGCTCCTCTGATTGAATGGTATTTGGGAAGGGGGGGGGAAGCACAGTCCAAATTTTTGTTAGTAGACTTCAGCTTTTATTTATACTAGACAATCCTATTTTCCTGGGTTTGGTACTTCTAGATACAAGTATGCATTTTGCAAAAGTTGCTGCAATCATTAGCTAAATGTATCGTATTTCTGGTGTAACAGAATTTTGACTTGAAGACAACCCTAGGCTCACAGTTGCATTAACTTAATCTCTCAACTTCTTATTCCAATGGAAAAGTAAATAATAAATATGTTTGAAGATTCATATGTTTACCTTGATTTGTAAACAGAGTTCTTCCAAAGGTGTCCTCAAGATCTCTGGTAACTGATAATCATCTAGAAGGCTGGCACGTAGTCCGTTGTATAGATGGTAACAGTGGCCTGGCTGAACTCTGGAATTATTTAAATAAACAATTGGGGTTTTTTTCCCCCCTACGACACTGTGACATGATGATTGTGTTTGTTTATAAACAGCTTTCCAAAACACCTCAAGGAATTAGAACTGAAACGTATTCAATTATAAAAGCCATTTCAGCTTTCTGAAACACAGACCCATCAACAGGAAAAAAGGCATGCAGGACACAGAAACCTCCTATCAACTGCTTAAAAGGAGTAATGAAGAGACCAGAGAAGAACTCTAAGTCTGAAAAAGAGAGAAAATATTCCACAAGGTATTTTGAGAGGGAGAGAAATTTCAAAAAAATTTGGTATATAGCTAAGTGATACTAATTTGTAGGCAATTTTCACTTTAACGTATCATAGTCTCATAAATTAGGTGTGAAGGTAAACGCTACCAACAAAAATTTAAAAAAAATGCTGGACTTATTCTTCTGTAAGGAGGGAAACTCATGAGTTAAACACAGCACAAGTCAGTTTCCTAGAAAGACAAAGAAACCATTCTTTCCCTAAGAACAAGAGACAGTTGTGCTAGCATCTACTTCTGAACATACGAATAACAAAGTAGTATCTTCAGCACCATGTGCTCCAAGACTGATGGAAACTTATCATCACAAAACTTTTCTAACTATCCCCATTATTCTTACCTTCCTGCTCGACCTTTCCTCTGCTTGGCATTAGCTTTACTAACCCACTCTGCTGCCATTGTGCTAATGTTGTTCTGTGTGTCAAAGTGAGTTTCCTTTATTTTTCCACCATCTATAACGAACACTACGTCATCTATTGTAATGCTGTTTAAAAGAAGAGAGAAAAAAAAAAATGCAACTCTTCATCTTTGCAAGCTTGCCCTAGGATTTTAAAGAGGTTTAGCCTCTCTTTACCCCCTCCCAAACCGTGAGCCAACAATAAAAAAAATTTGTGTTTGGCATTTCATTAAGGATTACGTTACTAAGCAGTTCAAGAAACAGCTTGATTTATTCTCCTAGGTCTGGCAAAGTCATCACATGGAGTTATGAAGTCTGCAGAGAGGACAGGCAGCTCAGATTTATCATGTACAACAAAGGCAAGCCTTTATAGCAACATTCACGTTTTAATTGTTTAAAACAATTAAAGGAAAACGCCTGTTTAGTCTATAAACATTTCTGAAGATAAAGTGTTATAAATGAATGGTACAAATACAAAAACATATTTTAGAAATATTAAACAGGTTTATACTTTGGATTACCACTTTTGTTTATTTTATAAAACGTATAGCTTTTTTTGGTCTGTATAGCTAGCTATTTACCTAGTCTCTGCAATGTTGGTAGCAATCACGATTTTCCTTACTCCTGGCGGGGTCTTCTTAAAAACCTGTAATTATCCATGGCCCATTTATATGTTTGCCAAAACCAAACATATGCTTAATTAATTTTTGTAGTTGTGAAATATTACAATAAAAGAAAAGCATACCTGAGTCTGGTTAACAGTAGGCATCAATGAATGTAAAGGTATGATAATAAACCTATCTGAAAATTAAAAATCAGTAAGAGATATGGTGTAAGCACAGAAACTTTAATTTTACAGGAAAATCAACTATGCAGCATAGAGAAAATATGCTGCAAGTAAGTCTACTGTTTCTTATTCTGAATTCACAGGTATATGTATCATAATGGCAAATTCTACATTAAAAAGGTATAAGGATCTTTTTTTATTATGCTATGATGACTTGACAAGTTTAAGAAAATATATGAAGTTATGTACGGTAATTTATATTTCATTTTTAAATTCTCAAATTATTTAATAATTGCTCAAGTTTAATAAATAAACTGACACTCAATCTTTCAATAAACTGAAATTCTTTATCTATAGAATGTACACAACATGAACTGTAAGACAACTATCTGAATAGTCAAGAGCATAGTTAGACAAGTTAGATGAAAATATGAGTTATGCAAACAGGACATTAAAGCATATCAGACAGGCGTAGGGTATTTTAGTGTCCTATTAAAAAAGCTTTTAGGAATAAATAGGATTTAAAAGAACTATCAGCAAAGCAGTGACAGAAGCTGCTGAAGAATCAAGAAAAGAGGAAATGAACACAGAATGAAGAAAGAGTTTAGTTTTGGATGGAAGTTATCATAGCTACAGGAAAGAACAAAAGGAAAAAGATGCAGGTCTGAGATGCTTTTTCAGATTGTTCACTCCTACACTGAGGAAAATGAGTTATCATTAGCAGATGAAAGATACCACAGAAATGCAAAAAATGCTGAACACACTGCAATCATTTTGAGAGGAGAGACGGGGGAAAAAAAAATATCCAGTGCAATACCAGCAATCACATGCAAAAATTAAGAATTTGCCACTAACACTACTGCTAGAATTCCCATGTAAAACTTTGTTTTTACCTGACTTAAACATGACTTGTGACATCAAGAGATCATGCAAAGTGCTAATGTTGTCCCAGCCTGGAAGAAACACTAGAATTGCACCATCCTATATATAAAAGAGGGAGTGAAGGGAAAAGAGGTTAGAATAAACTAAATGCTATGCAAAGAACCAGCTACTTGCACACTGATACATACATGTTGGATAGGTGATATTTGAAAACTCATTGACTCAAATTTGGAACAAAGTTTATAAGATTGTTTTCCATAAAAGAGTTAGCTACATATATTTATCTGAACCTAAATAAAAATTTGATTTTAAACATTTTTCCCCTGCAGTGTTTTAAACACTGCCATGTCAACACTAGAAGAATTTGAGCTGCAAATAAAACAGAGAGAAACTAATGTATAATTTTCAACACAGGAAGAACAAAATATGAAACAGCAACTCATCCTCATTATCCACAGCTTAAATGATCTATCAACTGAAATATTAATATTTTAAATAATCAAAATTCTCTTTAAGGAATCAGCCAAAGTGTCAGCTCGTCCACAGACATTTTTGAACACAGTAACAAATATGTAACTTCAGGTTATGAAAATCTACATACGTTATACCTATGGTAACAGAAGTTATTCTTACTTCATGTTTGTCACTGCTTCAGGCACAGGATCCTTCTGATATTAATATTCTGATGATGTTATTACTAAATAACAGGGTAAGGCACATTTGGGAATAACTATTAATGCAGCTGTATTAACTACTAATCTTGACAAGCTGAAAGTTGGAAGAGTCTCCTAGCTGTGTGTTTGGTAAATGTGACTAGACTTTTGCTAGGCTGTATAAAAATTCAGTCTTCACAGCATCGAAGTCATTTAGATTACTCAGGCAGGAAAACCATTAAAGCCAACTGCACAGTGAAGACATGAGGCAGTGAACATCAACTCTAAGTATTGCTCTTGCCCTCTCCCTCCCATTGCTGGGAGATTTAGTTGTACACTAAAGAGGTTTTCAGACAGTTTTCTACAGCTATTTCACAAAATGTAACTTTTACTACAGACTACAAGGAATACTGCCTTTGACAAACACACAGAGTCACAGAAAGAACTGAAAGTTAAAATTTAATTTGTAATTATCTTACTTTCCATCAAATAACTAAGGTGTATAATTAATTTGAAGGGAAAAAATGCAGCAATCTGAATCAAAATGGCACCCAAACCTTCAGATACCTATCCTGTTTTATTTACAAGACAATCCCTACTGTCAGTGAAAGAATTCAGGCTTTTTTATCCCTTGCTCAGAAGGGACCATAAATGAGCATATCAGATGTATTTGTAAGTTTTCCAAGTTTCTTATGTACATAGCTCTCATTAAAACCCACAACCTCTATTCAAGAAAATACTTAGCTGTATGCTCCCCTTTAAACATGGATTCTATCCCATCATTTCAATAAACACTGAAACTAACCACGTTCTAAATTCAGGGCTTAAATAGTAATTAGATATTTAAAGCCATGAGGTTACTTCTCAGAAGAGCAAAACAAAAAAATTCTTCTTTATATCTGCATGATAAGTCAAGCTAACTATCAGCTCTGACATTCCCAACAGCCACTGACCACAATTCAGTCACATCATTAAAATGTGATGATAAGAGACAGAAGTGTACCTCTTCTTCCAAAACGATGTGTCTGATAAGTGCTGCTATAAGGTCAAGGTCGACCTTGTCATCATCCATCATTTCCAAGGCATCTATAGTACTTGCTGAATACCTACAGGCATTGAAAGCATACATACTGGTAACTTACCAACATACAAAGTTACGTGCTCATGTTTCAGTTACAAGGCTCTGCAATCACACATCTACGTAACCCACTACTGTTCAATTTATTTGTCTGTTCAATTACTGTACCTCCAATGTACTCTCGAGATTTAGTTTAGTGCGATTATTGTCAGTTTAGAATAGTAAGTTTAAGAATTACCATGTTATGACTGAACTGCATTTGAAGCATTTACATGATCTCTCACCTCCTCATGGATTACCTAGGACCTAAACGATCCGAGTTTACGCTTCAATTTCTCTCTCACTCACTACAGTGAGTACAGGAGGCATCCCATCTGTTCAGCCCTTTGATTTCACAAAAGCTAACACTATGGAAAGAATTGCCAATTGATTCAAAAGACAAGGTGGGAAAGTGAAGGAGTACAAATGGGATAAGCATGGGATAGGCCAGACAGAGATACAGCATTGAGGACTTTTCCCTTAGAAAAGGGAGATAAAACTGAGCCACCTATATTCATTATTGTTACCAAGTTGGATATATAGAAAGTCCCAAAATGCAGAGAACAAATAAGACAGGAGAAAAAAAACAGGAAGATGCTGTTCCTGAAATAAATCAGCCAGGCTATCCAATTAATCAACTTATCCAGATTACCAAAGTAGTCAAATGCTGGCAATCAAAAGAATGTTTCAAGTGGACAATCTCTACTAGATGCTCAAGAGGCAAAATTATTTAGCTTGGTTTTAAACCATTCTAGAGGAATATTAAAATATTCTGAGGAAAAGGTTGTGGTGTGTTTTTTTTTGTTTTGCTGGGTTTGGGTTTTGTTTTTTGTTTGGTTTGTTGGTTTTTTTTTTTTTAAACGAGCACATTTTGTATTATATTGATTATGAAACTAAAATGCTGTGAGATCTCTCTCAAAGAAAGACTGAAGAAAGGAAGAATTCATCAGAAGAGAACTAATGACCAAAGCTCAAGAAGCCTAACATTATGCTGAAGACTGTAATGGACAATACCAACATCAATAGCAAGCGACTCGACAGCTATAAGTTCTCTTACAGTTTGTACATGCAAAGGAAGCGAATTCTCTATGATAATTCTAAAGCACTTCAGTGGTTGCCAGCCAACTGTACTGGCAATTCCATCATTATTGTTTTCCACAGTAGCAACTATCGCATCATTAATAAAAGCACAGTAACAGAATACAGCACTAATTTATGTTTCTCAGTTAAGAAGTGTCTAAAAACTTAATGCAAAAGAATGACTTAGAACAACCTGCCACGCAGCTGCCTTAAGTAGTCTGGCCATCGTTCCCTGTAGACTTCCTCTTTTTCTTCTTTTTCTGGTCTGCTTACATGTCCTTGCATGAAGCCTTTCTTCCACCGTGGCCGACGGTCTGTGTTTTCTGGAGTATACCTTTAAATTTAAATAACAAACATAATTAAATTTTGAAATGAAAGTAATTTAAAGCCAGCTGCATAGTAGTTTTCCAATATGGACAATATGCTGCACTTTAGCTATACCATGTAAATAAGATTCTTAAATTTCTTTTCTGAAAGAAATCTTACTTATAAAAACAGGTACCATCTCTAGTAAGCATGATAACATGTAGGAAAAAAAAGTCTGAACAAACAGAAAGACTAGCTTGATTTAATAGCCTGAAAATTCACCACACTGAAAGACAGACAATTTTTTTTTTCCTCCTTAAGCCAACATTTCCAGGTAGCTATGTGCCATTTTTAATTACTGTAAAAGCTACTGAACTTCCCTTGAAATGTTTTCTGTTTAAAAACCCAGCTTTTTCTTCCACAGGTTATTTATACCAAGGTAATCTTTGAAGAGACATACTAAGCAAAAAAACCCAAAATACTGTCTATAATGGTGTTCAGAAAATACGCTTACCTCAACTTCTCAATTACATCTTCAAGAAGGTATTCCACCACAGGGAAAGTGAACCCAGGTATGTGAATCATTGGACAATTATCTGTTGAGGAAGGCATAACTCAGTTTTTAGACAGCAAATAAAATACTGTACTAATAGAGGCAATAAACCTTTTTACACTGTTTTTGCAATATAGTTGCCAAGTCTATAGGGTCTTTCTGTTTGTTTATTTTTAAATTCTCACAAAAGATGCCAAATTAAATTCCAAATAAAGTTGCTGAATAAAAAAAAGTATAGGTAGCAAGCAGTATATTGTTCTCCAGCATGTTCATCTGGTTCCAGCTACAGGATAAAGCTGGAAGACTGAACAACTAAAGGCTTCAATCTTGTTGCCCACTCACACCAAGACTTCTAAAATATGGTAAATATTAGTAAATATTTAATATGAAAACACTCTGGAGATACTGTTTCCACGATATGTCTGAAAAGCAAATACAGAAGCAACATATGCTCACGACAAGATAAAACTAAGGGAATAAGCATCTCCAGCAGCCGGCAACTATTTGTAAAATTGAAGTCATTACCTCTTTTGATAAAAATCAATCCTAAAATTTGAGAACTGCATTATACTGTAGAAGCCTAAATTACTTAAGAGGAGCATTCATAGGAAGCATTTCACCCACCAAAATACTCCGAAAACTTCTCTGCATTTAAAGTAGCACTCATTAGTATTACTTTCAGAGACAAACGAATATTCAAAAGATCTTTAATAATGCTCATCAAAACATCTGACTGAAGATTTCTTTCATGAATTTCATCAAGGACTACATGACTAATGCTGGACAAGTGCCTAAAATAGAAGAGCAGGAAGTTAAAATTTTGTTTTTAGCAAAATTAAAAAACAGCCGAGACTGTTAGAAACAGCTCAGTAGTCAAGTAATTTCATAATTGTATTGTTTGTTATTAAATAGGAAAACTTACTTATCTGACTGGAGCCACTGTAGGACAATTCCTGTGGTACAGTATAAAATTGAACCTTGTTTCCTTGGTAACCGACTGAAAGATACATTAAGAATTCCTCAGTTCTCTTCTGTATTTTACAAAGTACTTTAAAAACTTAAAATCAAAATGCAGATAGTCATTATAGACATTGTGAAGTATGCCTCATGCTCTAACTTGCTCACTTACAGTTCATTTGGAGGAACAAGGAATTAGGCCACAGTTGCAGCACTTTTGTCGATGGGAAATGAACAGAATCTGACAGAAGCCCTGATTTCCTGGACATCATTTTTCATCATTTGCACATTGATCTGCTGACCCCAAATTCTTGCAGCTATCTAAGCTCAGCACAGATGACAGCTAAATATACAGCAGTATAATATTCTTGATTAAATAGTAAAGAAAAACATAAATGAGATTCTATAAAGTCAAATTAAAATGCTGAAACGACTAAACTGTCATCTCTCACCAGCAGTTTTTCTTCAATGACAATTGAGATTCCATTATTTGCTGGTAACATTTCAGATTTTTTTCTAAATTACCCATGACTCCAAATGTAATAGCTTTTGCTCTATGGCACTAGGTCTACGAACTCTTGTCAATGCACTTAACTTTATTACCTGATCCCAGTGGGACTGCTCAATGGGTAAGTGTAGCAAATACATAGTTTTACACAGAAATATGGCTTATAGCATTCTCTCCTTTAGCATTTCCATTTTTCCTTGAAATTCATGGATTAAGGACATCAGTTTTATAGCAGAACCTTTTAGAAGAGCTGAAAAAAGGACTTACTAGACAAATTACAACTGGGTGCTAGCCATTGTTACACGCTGCATAAAATACAACAATCGCACTCAAACTTCTGCTAAATTTCAAAAACTTTATTTCCCTACACCAGCTATTCACAGGAATTCCTTTGGGAGAAAATATCAGAATGAAAGCAGTCATCTATGTTAAGATCTACTTTTCAAATTTTCTTGCTTGAATAACAATAGATACTACTTTACATGAATGCACAAAAACTGCCAAGGGAGCCTCTCTTACCTCTGTAGACGAATTTGGTATCCTGTACTCTTGCCATTACCACATGCTTCTGCCCTTTCAGCAGCAACTCTCTCAGCCACCTTAGAAAAAGAAATAAAATCAAAATAGTGCATTAAAGAAAACTTTAAAAAAATCCCACAAGGCTGATCTATGATTTAGTTACTCATCAGCAGGAAATACCTAGAACCAAGATGTTATGTAAAGAACAAAGAAACACCCTGAAAATCACTTTTTTCTCCTCCACCGAGAACAGTGTTTCCTGTCAGCAACCCAAGAACAGGTTTGTGACCCAGAACATATTTTAAAGGAACACAACCATTTAGGCATTAGCAATACACTCACCCTTTCAGCAGGGTGAGCTTTTCCTCATAGGAAGTAAGGTTCTATAATCATTTGACACTTAACTATCAAGAAGAGTAATTACTGTGCACTTAAAAGCCAAATTCTTTCTTGCTCATTAATATACCTCTACAGTGCCTGACACAACATTAGTATTTACCTTAATTCACATTTGCACTGCCCAAATCCATTAAAATCACAGATATAAACCATTATTAAATTCAGGGAAGAATGAAGCTTGCAGTGCCAGTACTCTATTAACAACCAAAGCTTATGAAGTATCAAATTAGTGTATATTAACAAAATTGTTATTTGCAATAGAATCGAAGATGACTGAAAACGAACACACAAAAAGCTATCTTCACTGTCCACTACCGGCTGAATGCTTACCTTGAGCTTTAAATTTAGCATGAGTACATGTGAGGCTGAGCAGTTTCTTTGAGAGGTGCACAGTACCTATCTGGTCATTTGGAATTTTTTCAGATCTTAACTTCAAATAATCTAGCAGATTGTACATTCAGTTCATAAGCTTGCCCATGGATGCAAGGCCCAGTAAGAAATATATTTTCATTCAATGATTCTGAGTAAAGCAGTAATTTTTCCTCAGATTTATTGGGAGAAAAAAAAATAAGCACAAGTTACTCAGTTTGTCAAAATGGCACTTACCGAGATAGCACTGATCCTCCTAGGCTGAGTACAAACAATCCTGCATGTAGACCCTTTCCCTCGCTCTATGTAATCATCCAAGATGAACTGTGTAACTTGGGTTGTCTTGCCACAACCAGTTTCACCACTTATCACAGTTACTCGATTATTGTTTATAAGGTTTACAAGTTCCTATTTCCCAACAAAGAGAAAACATTTATTGTATTATTGTTCAAAACAGATTTTAGAAGGATTTTGACAATGCTACTGTGTGGTGAACTTAGAAGAAAGTGTCATAGCAACTTAAGAAAACAGATACTCATCTGTTTCTTGTAATACTAAAAAAAAAAAAAAGGTTTCGTTTAAACCACACAGAAGTAATTTCTGCACATTTGCACTTCACATGTGTAAGGTTTAAAGCATACTAAATCTCAAAACTAGTTTTAAATACTTAAGATCCTGTATGAAAACAACATAAAATAACTAAAATGAAAGCCTGAAATACATTTTTAAACTTTTCTCCCTCCTACTTGCCTTCTGTGTATCTTTGGTGACTGAAAACAAGCATTTTCCCTGTTGGACTCCAAGACTGTACTAACTGAAGATTTTCAGCACAATGTTTTAACATTTCTTATACTGACAGGAACAGATTTCTTACACTCCCAGCCTCTACCTCCCAATCCAAAGGACTGTAAAGGGGAGTATAACTATTTTAAGAAACAAACACTAACAGGAAAGACCACATTATCACAAATACATTAACTTTAGAAAGGAAGCTCATTAATCATTCATTGAACCTGCAAAAGAAAACATAACAGAATACTCAATTTCTATTTCATACAGGTGACATCAAATGAAGAATTAAGGTCAATTAATAATAACCCATGCTATCACTGACGTTACACTTTGACTGGGAACCTAATAGCAGTAAGAGCCAGCAGTACAGCTATTAAGTCTGTGATTAAAAAAGGTTTAATCGGCATTATATTCAATTCTAAGTTGGGCAAATGTTCAACAAATGGCCACAATTTCACACATATATAAGAAAAAGCAAGCACGACAATTTACGTAGTGGTCAATTACTCTATACAAAATCAAAGTAACTAGGAACATTCTAGAAGTTTAGCTGGCAGCGAAAGAAGAAAAAAACTATACTTTAAAAAAAAAAAAAAGTACTTAAATGTATCTAGCATTCAGTACCATTTCCATGGATAATGCTGCCCCTACTGATAAAACTGTATATAGCCCCAGAGTAACTTCATACATATCATGAAGCAGTGAACTTGAGCTACTTTCTGGAAAGAAGTCAAACCCAGTGTCAGAACTTGGGAGGCTTCAGCACCTTCATAAAAAGGCAACAACGGTTTCCTGTTAGTCCCAGTTACCCAACTGTTTTCTCCTATTTTACAACAGAGCAATAGGAGCACATATTCTTTCAAATTAGATACACATTTACCTGTCTCATCCCATATGAAGGGAGTTTCTCTCGGAATCTCTGGGGAAAAAGAAAACAACAGTACATATCTTTAAACACCTTTTCAACACTGAAGTAATACAACAGATTTCATCTATGATCTAGGCTAAACTGTGAAATAACATGACAAAGTGTTTGACTAATACTTATATAAATACAGGCTCATTAAAATAAGTTTAATTCCATGCATGTTTTCAGTTTCATTAAATCTAGCAAAATTATTTAAAACCAACAGTTCAGTACATGAAGAGGTATGTATGTACAGTTACAAGACTAGGGCCTTGTATCAAAGGGAGAACCGCCTGTTCATGGCAAGACTGTTTTATTTGACAACTTTATATACGGCTATTAGAACAACATAAACTACGTTTTTAAGAGGCAATTCCTTCAGAGCCCATTTTTGTGCTTTCAGTTTTAGACACAAATGCAGGGATACAACCCATTAAAAAACAAACAGAAAACCCCACCCAACAATGTGTAAGCTTAAAATTTTAGATTTTATGCAATCAGAAATTGTCACTGAAAGCCTGTTTTTTAGTCGCTGTCCTATTGAGAGGTATGCATTTTGCAAATTCTGAAGGTAATTTTTAGCCAAAGTAACACTATAACAACTTCTTAGTAAATAAATTGCAAGACATTACATTTTCCAATTATTTTAATTAAAAAAAAAAATCCAATCAAAAGCTGTCTACTTAACACATGGAAAAGTACCTGCATTTCAATATATCTAGGATCAGATTTCTTCTTTCTTAAGTCTTCTTTAAGTTGCTCATCTAAATCAGTATCCTGCTCATTTTTTTCAAAGAGATATTCCACATCCCGATCAAGAAATGTTTTTTCCAAGACTGGTCTCTGTCTTACAGGAGCTTTTTCAGCATCTGGTTTCACTTTTGCAGGCTGTCCTGGAGTAGGTCTGAAATAAGTGGAGAACAGAAGCTTCAAAGATTATCCGAGATGGATAACTGTGGAGAGATGGCCACTGTGAAGAGTACACTGAACCATTCAAGGCAAACCTTAAATCTGTTTTTGAGACACTACATCCACGAGTTATTTGACCATCAGCTGATGAGAATATGGCGTATGCCATTAAAACAATTTAAGTCTGAAAATTACCAGCCATGAAAAATTTTACATCAGTGTTTAGAAACGTAACATGTTCTTTTGTATCAAAACAAAGCCAAGAAAGCAACAAAACATCTCCAGAGAATTACTGCTTAACCCGCTGTCAGAACCACTGCCCTGTAACTGGATCATTCAGCCAAACAGAGACCCAAACACCTCATTTCAGTGGCCTCAGAGAAACACACCTGGCTGCCCATTTCACTGCTATTATTTAAAATCCTTTAAGTGTTAGGAATGGACTCTATTTCACAGAGGCCAATAAAACATTCCAAGACTGTACAATAACTGAAAAATGAAGTCAAATGCCACTCTGGAAGAGTAATTCCAGAGGCCAGGGGAGCTGAAAAATTCCATGTATCTGCTCTAGTAGGCCTGGAGATCAATTACAGGGTTTTATGATTTTAAGTAAAAATTTAACACCCCAAACTCAACAATAATCTGGAAAAGAGTTTTAAAGCAACAGTTACAACCAACTGTTTCAGTATGAAATACGTGTAGAGAAAACCAAGTATATTTGTATAATTCACCCACTAAATGTAAATATTTTCTGAAACATCCTCCTACCAGTTTGTGGGAAGTTTGTTCAATTCAAAGTAAATAAAAGCATTAGTAATTGTTTCTTCTTACCCTTCTTCATCCCCAGACCACCAGGACATGGCTTCTTGCTCCTTTTCGTTTTTAGTTTGGACAGTATTCAACAGCTGCACAATTTGCTCTTCCCTGCGTTCATCCATACGCACAACAGCTCTCTAGTAAAAAAAAAAAAGAAAAAAGAAAAAGTACAATTTTCATCAACATGTACTCAGCATATCTACAGATATTACATTATTAACACATAAATGTCATTCCCAAACTAGCGAGACTCTTTGGCATGACCAGAAACTTCTTTCTAAGTTTCTCCTTCCAAGTAATTTCAACGTGCCGAGACAAACACATCTGTTCCGTCGTGTCAGGCAAAACATTTAATAAACGTACACATTTCTAAGATAAGGGCACTTCTGCACAGGCAGCCAAGCAAAAAGGGCAGAGCGCAGGGAGGAGACCGGGCCCGTCCCGAGCCCGAGGCTGGCGGGCGAGCCGCTATCCGCGAGGAGGGTTGTCAAACGGGGTTCTTCTTGGCACCCTCACCCCCCAACTGCTGCCGCTCGCTCACCCCCAACCCGACCGCCGTGCTCTCTAAATTAAAGGGATCAATCAGGCCGGAAACTGTCCCCGCCTCTCCTGGTCACCGCAGCCCTCCCCTCC
>NW_008794154.1:3051093-3105451 GCF_000699145.1 Aptenodytes forsteri | reverse complement strand
GCCGCCCCGCCCCGCGCCACCACGCCCCGCCCCCGCAGCCAGGGCCGCTGGGCCGCCGGTTCGAGTCCCGCCCCCGACCTCCTCCGCGTACGAAGAGCAGCGCTTCGCACCGCGACCAGCTTGACGTTACTGAGGACGAGGATGGCAGCACTATCCTGAAACACACCCGAGAGTGAAGCACAATAGCGACTGAATAAGGCAATATATTCACCGCAATATGTCACTGAAGTTCATCTTGCATGAATATCTCTTCTTGTTTCAATTTACAGATCTAAGTTTTGATTTCCCTTTCTGAGGCTGCAGATAGGATTTTAAGGAAACATTAAATGTTGGTCTCTGTCATTACATGTGGGGTTACTACCCTTTCTGTGTACCAGATGGGTATTCCTATTGTTTCTTTTTTAAATAGAATATGCCTATTTAAATAGCTACCAGTTCTGGGTCTGCTGGCTGACTGCTGCTGTATGTGGTGTACTTTGTCCAAGTTCTCAGGAGTGTTAAATTAAACCTTTTAAATTAGATAAAATGATTCCCAGAATTATTACTCTTTCAACAGTTAATTAATGTTCTTTTTGTTTCCTTGAATACCATTGTGCAGCTATAAATGCTTCTTCGATCTCATTTCTTTACATATTCTTTGCCTTTTCTTCTTTGTTGGTATGATTTACATTCATTTAAGAATTACTAGCATTCAGATCTCTGAAATACAATGTTACACACTGATTTTCAAACTTCTCTCAGGTAAAGGACTGCTTCTTTCAAAGGAAACCATTTTCTCTTTTTTTCTCTGCCTACAGTTTACCTACAGTTAGTCCAACAACTCCCAGCAGCTGGCTATGTAATGAAGTAAGAACTAAGTACTCAAGTTAAAGATCTGTATTTTCTTTTTTCCTTTCCCCTCACAAAATGCTTTATGCATCCCAGTAGCCACTTGTCTTGCTAGGCTTATCCTTCTCCATGCTTAATGAAATACTTATTTCCACGGCCTTAAAACATGCAAATCAAAATCACACCACCTTGTCATAGCACACATCTGTAGCCTTTTACTCAAAGACACCTCAGGTTATGGAGGCAAGTGACAAGGCAGCCACTGGAGCTCTTCTTAGTGATCATGGCAGTAGGCGGCAGATGGCTGACGGGGCCCGCTCCTCCAAGGACGAAAGGGCACCACGCTGGGGACAAGACCCGCAGTACACCAGTGTCCTGTACAGATCTACCAACTCATCCAGAGCTAATCTGTACGTCTACAAAATGGCACAGCATCATGCCACGGTCTTGCACAGGAGGGTCTGTGCAAGAAACATCATGCGGTCTTTTTTTAGCTATACCTAGTTTCAGGTAGAAGGAAATCTCAGAGAAGTTCGGATTTTAATTTTAATAAAGAGACAAGTAAGGAATAGACAGCAAGATCTCCGAGTCATCAGCACAGCAAGTAGCTGAACTTTGGGTGAGGTTACCCAGAGAAAAGAGGGAAAGGGAGGGGATCAAGAACAGAGAGTACAAGGACTGGAGGACACTGAGGAAGATCATCCAAAAGGCAAATTACATGAAGGAGTGTGGGAGAGAAATGAGAAATATAGGAGGAAATAGACTTCTTCCTTACTTCTCTTCTCATCCTGTATCTGTGGCTTAATGCAGACTAGGGAAGCACACTCCGTGACTTCTTGCATTCATCATCCTACATAAACTAACAGCAACTTCACAGGATTCTTCAAAAGTCTCACAGTGACAACCAACTAGGGAGCAAAAAAGAGCCAAAGAAAATTAGCACAAAATAAATTCTCAGAAATCTAATAAATGTTAAAAGATGCCCTGTTGAAATATGTTACTGGCACACCTATACAGGCCAAACAAGGGAGAATGGCACAAGTCCTTCCGAAAGGATAGAGGGGTTAGGATACTAGATGGGAAAACACATCCTGCTGCTCAGGTATGAACTTTCATGTCAGTGGCATGACATTACCCACATGCGAACGAGCTTGCCTTCCAGGCCTTCTTTACCCTGTAGGTGAATAGAAATTGGGGCAATTATTATCTCTACTTCTGTTATTTAGATATACCAGGACAGGAGATGTGACTGATGCCAATCTGAAACTAGCGAAGCCTGGTATGAAATGGCCCCTGGTGACCATCCATAACACGTACCACCAGCCAGGGCTTATGGTACGTATCCCACCAGCGATGTGCGTGGCCATGCTCTCAGATGTTGCTTGACTTAGACATGCCGTTGCATCTCCTGTTAGGTTCTGCGTGCCTAAGTAAGCTGTCAGAAAGCTGGTTTTGCCTGTAGTATCTCCTTAAAATTATTGAAGAAAAATGTTCTAGGGTTACCTTGAATCACTTGGGTGACTTCAATAGATTTATTCTGTTTGATCCAGTATCTCTCCATGATAGTGTATTTGAACACCTAAGCAGTGCACACATTTGAAATAAATGGGATTTTAGTGCAAGAGGAAATTTCCATATGCATCCATGTAGCTACTGCATTTCAGCCATGTCTTTTTAACACTGTGAAAAAAACACACATTCTAAAGAAAACATTACAAATTCAAATATTTTTAGTAGATTTGTAGTTTTAGATGTTGGAAAGAGAGTAAAAGTGCATCTATTCATGTAAAGACCATTTTCTAATATGTGTGAAAAGACGTATTTCTTGAAATGATCTCAGTGGTTTGCATATTACTGGGCCTTTTCAATTCCTTTTAACCACTGTTCATTTTTCATAACATTCAGTTTTCATCCACTTCAGTAGCACACTGTCATGATGTAAAGTAATGCATCTGTACATAATGGTCTCTACACAGTGGCATGCTCTCAAAGAGGACAGAAGATAGTGTTCTCCTTTCAGTACTTTGAAGTGAGATTCCTTGAAGTCAAATTCCTAGTGAAGAAACACGAAACCTGTCAGGTAAACACTGAGAGGGGGAGACACAATAAAAGAGGATCCCACGTTACAGCTCTCAATCCAGCGAGTAAATCTTGCTACTGCACACTAGCAGTACTACAGTCAATAGGACTGTCTCTATGAGTAAAGATTGTTTGTGCAAGGACTGAAGGTCTTTAAAATTAGTTTGTTTTACAAAACATAGAGTGTACAACATACAGGAGTATATAGATATGGGTATCGTAATTCTTATAGGAGCTGTTGATGAAGTCTAGAAAATCAGAATTTATTCTGCTCCGAGACATCTAATCTGCAAAATTCATTAAGAGAGAGGAACATAACACTCAAACACTCATCTTGGAAATCATTATAGTGATACATACTGGGAAGTGAAATCATGTTCCAGAATCTATGCATCAACCCCAAATCTATAAAGGTAAAATAACGTATAAGTAACATTTATTATTTTTTATGAAATGACTGTATTTTGAAATAGTATGATGCTGTAAGATATATTTTCTACCAAGATTAGTATAGAAAATATAAATTTCAGCACCTGGCTATATCTTTTATTTCAAGAAGCATAATCCTTTGAGGTATTTGGGATTCTTGGGCCTGGCCCTGTGTATTACAGATCTATTTTTCTTGTAACACTGAAAGGAAACTCTGACCCACTGGATATACTGCTTACCAAAGATTATCTCCGAAATTATTTCCCAGTTTCTTTTGTTCTATCCTTTGCATTATTCAGCAACCCACATCCTAAAAGCAGGGGAAGCCTGGGCGCTGATTCAAGTCACATTTTCCAAGGGATTTTTTTCAGTCAGTTGCTGTGGTGTCTGAACAGAGATGAGGTCTCTTTCAAGTCACCTTCAAATGGTCATTGACAAACACTTTGCCCTCAAATGTCAAGCTTTCTTGTAACACTGAAAGGAAACTCTGACCCACTGGATATACTGCTTACCAAAGATTATCTCCGAAATTATTTCCCAGTTTCTTTTGTTCTATCCTTTGCATTATTCAGCAACCCACATCCTAAAAGCAGGGGAGCGCTGAGCGCTGATTCAAGTCACATTTTCCAAGGGATTTTTTTCAGTCAGTTGCTGTGAACAGAGATGAGGTCTCTTTCAAGTCACCTTCAAATGGTCATTGACAAACACTTTGCCCAAATGTCAAACATTTTCCAAGGGATTTTTTTCAGTCAGTTGCTGTGGTGTCTGAACAGAGATGAGGTCTCTTTCAAGTCACCTTCAAATGGTCATTGACAAACACTTTGCCCTCAAATGTCAAGCTGTCACTGAAATACATTAAAAGGTCAGACAGGGGAAAAACAACCAAGGAGGAAGAAAATTTTTTCCCTTTTAAACTCTTATAAAAGAATTGCTTTAAAAATTAAGTCCAAATGATAAATGAAGACACCTTAACACTTATGTGAATAAACAAGCCAGGAGCAAATTTTGTCAAACAGAGAGTTCTCTGGTGCATTGTGCAAGGAGCTGATATCTACTCAATAATTACAACTTGGGTTTTCAGACACTTTAAATTGTTTAATGATGTGAGTCATTTAGAGCAAAAAATAAAATAATCAGACATTTGTACATTATCAAATTTACAGATTCATTAAATAAAATCCATATTTTATTCCAGCAGCAAGACAACACTCTACAATTAGGTCAAGCTCTGGGTCACAGCTATGCAGAATTGTAATGCCTCCAAATTTTAACCCTTTGTAAATATATCCATCAGAGATTAAGACATCAGCACGTAATCTCGTTAACATAGTCCAAATCTCTTCCAGGGAAAACACAACACCTGACCAAACTAAAGTTGTGATGGACTGCATCCTCCATCACAACTTTGCTACCTTTATCTGGATCGAGCGTGTCCGTTCCTATAAAGATACTTTCTGCGTTCCTTCTACAGAACACAAAGAAAAGCAACATATTCAGAGACAGCAGAATGTGTCTCTCTGCTCTACGTGTATGTATATAGATTTATTCAATAGACTTACCACTAATTGTTCCTTCTACTGTAGTTTCTTGTTAAATCTGAAATATAACATAGCATCTTAGTGGAACTAAGAGCCTTGAGGCAATCTTATGAGAACCCTTGTTTTCACCTTGGAAAGGCAGCACATGGAAAGCACAACTTGCAGTGTGATCCATCTCTATCACAGCAACCTGCAGTCTTCAACCCTGATTTTCTTCAGTGCTACATCACTGTCACACCAGCACAGCCCCACTGATTGCGATGGCAGGCCTGATTTATGTTGGTGAAGTGAGAAGGCAAGTCGTCTGCTTGTTTTCATGCCTCCGTATCGAATGCTGAATGCAAACAGACACAGTATTTGGCCCTTTTGCTCTGTTTGTTCATAAGCCATAAAGGAATCCTGAATAGGATTGTGCTTATTTTCCCTTGTGTTTTTCACTGAGTGGAAAACAGGGTGACTGCACACACCTAAATGATTATGTCGTCATGCATACCACTGGAAATTAAATCTATTCCTTAAAGAAGCAGTGTAATTTTTAATCAAACTGCTGAAAGTCCTGAGAGTAAATTTACCTCTGTTTAACTGAAATGAATGACAAACCCTCAGAAGAAGAGCTCTCAGTCAAAATGCACCAGCATTTCAAGCACGTGCAGCATATTTAATGTAAGATTTTAGGACTCCATTCATTGTTTCTGCCTTGGCTTGTCTGAATTTGACACGAATTAGAGTATTCACTGGTTTTAGGTTGGCTTTAGACTTACTTCTAGGTTCCTTATAAGTCAGCAGGGAGATGGGCTCCTCCTGAAGGTGATACAGGTTGGGACCCGATTTAGGTCACCAGACCACTCTCTTGAGGTCGATGCCTAAGCTCAGTCTCTAAGTTTGGCCACCTTGAATAGCTCCTTTCCCCTCTCCTAAGGAGTCACAAATCAGTTGTAACCCCCAGCTCCTGACTCAGATCTAAAGCATGAGGGTCCATCCAAAAAGGAGTGATGACAGGTTTACTGACAGAATATATATGGCAGAAAAAACAGTAGTGTTCTTGCTGTGAGCCAGTGCGACTCCTGCAACTATGTGCAAGCTACACCCACTCTCGTGGTTGTGTTGAGAAAAGTATTAGCTTCACATGGACCTTGAGGAGGAAGACGACATTGTAAAACTATTCCTTGCTTAGGGACAGCTCAGACATGAAGAATTATTCAAATTGATCCTAGCTCTTCAAATATTTCAAATGCTGCCTTTATCTGGATTGAGTTGCAAATATTCTGTATGGTTGGGAAACTTCTTAACTTGGTAAGAGATCATGGAGGCAAAAAAAGGGGACTCTTCAGAGTAACTGGCATAAAATTAACCAACATTTGTCACATTTGATCAAAGAAATGTCAACCATGAGAACACTCATAAGTTTCCCAATGTCGTATTTACAAAACGTGCATGCTAACATTTCAGCCACCCATATTCAAAGGTCTATACAATGGCCACTTACATAGGTATTACATATGAATCATGTATAGAGCAGTAGAAAATTAAACCATTTACATATCTTTTAATCCTCTACTTAGTCAACTAAATGAACTAATCTTAGGTTTGGGCTACATTTTTTCAGATAAATGTTTCAAGTCTGGCACATCAGTAAGAGCAGAATTGCAAGTCAGCCAAAACTGTTGTAACTTCACACCTATGGAGCTGCTCCTTCATTTTCTGCAGGTTCCAACAGACAGACCACCCAGTGCCAACAAGCAACCAAAGCTGGTTTTTAAGACTTTATTTAGGATTCCTTTTAGACACACGTGTTCCTCAAACAAATAGATATATAACTTGAAATTCACTATGCAAAGCTGTAAAGCACTTAAGTATTTGTTACCCCATCCATATATCATTAAAAGTTTTAATCTATTTAACAGCGTACCCAAATAAAATTAATTTATATGTTAGGAAAAAACAGTTGACATTGTATTTGCTAGGGTAACTTGAGTCAAGAGGAGCAACGTCTGTCAAATCAGTTTAAATGCCTAGATTAAATGCCTTTTAATTGCTGTTGCCATCTTCTTCCCGTTTTCTGTATGCTTTATTCAACATTTGTATTTCTTCCTGATAACCACCTCTTTCCATATGCTGCTTTTTACTATTCTGCCGATGAGCTTCGACAGTGTCTGGAATTGATATGTTAATATCGCTGTCAGGATTGTTTGACGGTATGAAGAGGGAGTAGGAGGCAGTTTCCCCTAAATCACATGAGACAAACCTGTTTTCTTTCCGTGAATAACGTAAGGATGGAGACCTTACCTGTGTGGAGGACTGGCTGATATTACTGATGATTGACACAGTATCCAGGGCCTCTTCATTGTCACAAATTTCAAGCACCTCTAAATGAATTTTAACGCTTGTGTCAGCAAACGTATTAGGAGACTCCTCTGGGTTTGGCTCGTGACCAACGCTTTTAGATCGATACACTTCAATTTTCTTTGACGTCGGTGTTATTTTTTGCCCTTCAGTGCTTACCTCATATGTAGATAAAGAGAGCGTTTTTCCCGTGGGTGCCTGAAGAGATACAGTTCCTTGAAATGCACACAGAGGGATAGCTAAGGCCCCACCTGCTCGCTGAAAAGAGAAAGAATGACCATTATCTAATACTAATGTTTGACGTTAGAATCCATTATAAATAAGCCAATTATGCTTAGTTTGTTAACTTATTTTACTGTTGTAGACTTTTCCTTGCAGTATTTTAGAAACCTGGTATTTATGTCTTTAAAGAGTAGAAAGAAGTGGTTTATAATTACACACTTTAGTATAAAAAGTGAAGTCCCAAGTGACTGTGACTCAGCTACAGCTTATGGACACACACACTTTATTAGAATAGTCTACACTTAACGTTTCATTGTGGCCAGTCCACAACGAGACAGCCAGCACTAGCAGGCACCTCTCTAGCTAGTACTCACAGGCACCTCTGAAAGTGTTTTCACTCTGCTCAAATCAGATCAAGATACTGACCTCCTAAAGCTTCTCATACAGTGACCAAAAGGAGAGAAATGACACAAGAAGACTGTTCAAAACCAGGACCCTACGCTGACAACATCTGTCTCCCTTGGACACCCCGTCTTAATTAGTCTTAACTAAATTAGGTGCCTAAAGTTAGACGGCTTAGCTACCAAGCTGAACTTTCCAAAACAACTTATCAGATATTATTCAAGGAACTTTTCTGTGCATTTTATTTTTATAGTGGAAATAATGTTCAATCAATGGTATCAGTTGGAAATCTATAATAAGGATTTACAGTGCCACTACCCTGACGGCCAGAGGGTCCATCCAGAACCTTGCTGCCAAACACATTTCACAGTGGTTCTAGAAGCCAATACAGGACATCTTTTCTAGAACAAAGCTGAATTTATCAGTAGAGAAATTTTCACACACTTGAAGGCAGAGAAAGAAAATTCAGTTACAGCTCTGCAGTACTAAAGGTCATGCTCAAACCACCAGTTTTTAGCAGTTGCAATGAAAATATTGTTTCAGAGGCTGTAAATAAATAAATAAAGGCATTACACAAAGAAATCACTAGGAGTGCCTGCGTGGAGAACAGAGGACATGGCTTGCTCCTATGTGGACTATGGTAGCTGACTCAGTGGTAGGTTGTTATATGCTCCCTTCCATAGTGCTGCAGGACAGATCCTGACTCTTTCTCTCACACTATAAAGACTCTCATTTTTAACTGTGGAGATTGTCCATTCAGTGACTCAGTTGGACAGAACAAAAGTGATGGCAGAAGTAGACACACACAGCAAAGAAACACCAGACTCAGGTTCTGGAGAATTTCACTGGGGGCTCATCTATTGCTCCATCCTCATCTGCTTTGCTACAGTTGGGCTTTGACTACTTGCTGAGAAGGGCAGGGATTACCATTTGAAAACTTGCTCTTACTCACTAAAAAATACTATTAAAATGAACCACAGCTTTGCCAAAAGCAGACTCCTTGGCAGGCAGTGAAGTGCTGACCTTGGGACAGGGCAGTTCATGAGGAAGGGCTGCACTGGTTTAGAGGGAAATGCAAAACAGAGAAGACTACTGAAAACAGGGGAAGCTGCAGAATCCAGCTCTGCACCCACATAGACACTAGGAAGAAGTGTGCACTGAGGGTATTGAAAAGCTGCCAGGCAGCAAGGTGAATCACCTTGTACAGTCTTCTGTGTTGCTATGCTGCTTTCCGGACCCATCGATGATCTTTTAAATCTACCTCAAATATCTCCAGATCACATTGTTATGTGAATTGCAACCTTACTCCTTCTGCGCTGCAGTTCCCTCTCCAGCTAAGGTGCCTCCCTATCACCCGCTGCTGCTGCCTGGCAGGGCAAATCACCAGCCCAAACCTCATCCTCCCCTATCCTTCCTCTATACACACACAGAGACATGCACAGAGACCCTCCTTAGTAGCATGTAACTTTCTGGATGATTTGGGAATAAGAAACAGTATTACAGCAATCAATGCATGAGGTGAAAAAATGACAGACAGTTGATTTATCAGGATGTGTAAGTCTGAGGCATTAAAGGAGTTTGGATAGCATTCACATTTCTTCCTGTCCATGCAATGGAGGGCTAAGATGAGAGAGGGAGACAGCTGTCTAGGAGAGCAGGATATGCCTCTTCGTTTGTGAGTGTTGTGATTAATCTACCTGCAACCAAGAGACAAACTGCAGAAACCCTGGGCTTTGGAAAGGACCAGTCTTTCCCAGGCAAGTTACAGGGGGATGCCCTGAGCTCACCCTTGGAAGCTGGAGGGTACTGGGTACTGATTTGTCTTGTGCAAACTGTGTGAATAACAAGAGAGGAACAAAAGGAGGAGTGACAGAAAGACCAGGTCTAATAACTGGCAGTACAGAGAAGTGCTAGCATTATTTCAGCACTGAAAGGACCCCTTCCACTTGGACCAGTTCTGTTTAATGCTTCCTTTCTAGTAAAACTGAGAAAGTGAGTAAAAACAGAGAGGTTTAGGATACCAATTGGAAAGGTGAAATTGTTTATAGGGAGCTGGGAAGGGCAATTATTTGCTGATTATTAAAGGAAGCTGTTGTGATGAGACTTTTCTCGAATCAGGCACAACTTTACAACCACACAGCTAAATCAAGTGCCACATTACCTCATGTTCACTAAAGAGCATGAAAAGGAAATTAGGTTTCATTGCGTAGAAGAATCTTGCCAGACTGTGACTTAATGTGGTCCTTCAACAAAGGAATTTGCCTGACAAAACCCTAGGAGCTGGCTTGCCGTACTGGAAGGAAATCAAAGTTGTATTAGTCTCCTTAATAGATTTGCCAGAGAAAAATGGTCCTCAGGTGTTCTTCCAATGTGCAGTTACAGAGGCAGCTATTGTGCTGTGTCATCGAGCCGGCAAAGGTCCTAGATCGGTGAATGTTAGACGACAGCAGCTCACTGCCAGCTCCTGGATGCTATTCGAGTACAGAGCCATGGCGGGGACAGGCTCCCCCTCAAGTGTAGCTCTCCTAAGGGTAAGCACCAGCAGCCTTTGTTTCAAAGCAATGACGAGGGAGCTTTTTTTTAAAGCACAGTTAGGTGTTGACACTTACATTTTCTGTAATGGTTAGTAATTAGGATCACTCCCCCAGGAAAGGAGAGATGTGAGAATAACTGTTTTCTCAGCTTGAGGAAACTCTTGTCCACTTGTTCCATCCCAGGTGCTTACTAAGGCTACCAGAGGACAGAGCAACAAATCCAGCTCTGGGTAAGATCAAGTGGGCAAAGCGTACTGTTCTAAGCAGCGCAGACAGAGGCACAAGGTTAGCGTCTTGGATATTGCAACAGATAGAGCCTGGATACTTAATAATTTTGGTAACACACATTTAGAATGGTGTTTTTGTTGGATGCAAACCCTACAGCTCTGTTTCCAGTCCCCTGTCTCATTTCTGCAATCGACACTGAAAGTCCTTTGCAGGGTCAGTTAAGAGTGTCTGCATTTCTGGCTGAAGAACAGCACTTAGATTATACAGAAAGACATCTAACAAGTATGAAAAAATAAGTTAAATAAGAGCTGATTACTTCAGTGCAAGGTTATGTTCTACTTAATAAAACACTGTGGATTTGTCAGACTGAACATCAAGAAGACGGAGGGTATGTCTGAGGCACCTGGAGGGAGAATGAGTAATCCACACTCGCTGGAATGAATACTCCAGTTCTGGAGAATGAGAAATTTTCCAATGACCACAGATTTAGTGGCTCTTTCCAGAAGTCTGTTTTCTGTTGAGAAATCAGTATTTACTTCTAGAAGTGAAAAGGATATACCAAGTCTTCTATGCCACTTCCCAGTCACTAACCAGGAAGCTAGTAAACTACGTCATTTTCCACTAGAACAATTCCAGTAGAAATATCGTTCAATTACAGACACCTTCACCTGTTTCTACAAGTAGAGAATCCATTTGTCTCTTTGCAAACCATGCATCATAATGCCATGCACTTGTGACTGTGACAGGCGCCTGCCTAGTAACCACTGCCCTTGCAGGGAGCGGCTTTCACATCACAGCTTAAACTCCCTCAGTGCAGCAACTGAGTTGCAAGGAAACTAGACTATTAACCGCAAGCTTTGACGAAGTACCTGTGTGTGTGAAACAAACCCATTCATCATCAATGCAACATGTTCAAAGTTTAAAAAAATCCAACTAATTACTGGAAAAAAGTAAGCAGCATTTACATGACACTACAGAACTTACTAAGCAGAGTTTATTAAAAATTAAATCAAACCCTGGAATTACATGATAAGGGAAGGCAGGAATAAGCACAAGGAGAGATCTGAGCCACTGAACTGAAAATTCACCGGTAAGTGCTGAGGGGAACTAGCACTACCTTGGCTGGCCCGAAAGTGCCACAGCCCCAGGAATACTTCTGTGCTCCACACTGGAGGGGAGATGCTGCGTCCACAGACGGTGATCATCCCTCTGCAGCCAGAGTACCTGAAAGGACTCTACACCAGAGCCAGAAAGGGGCTAGCGACGGAGAACTGGATCCAGCCCCTCAGCTCCTTAGCAATGCACAGGGCACTGAACACCACAGCCAGGCTCCCTCCTGGATTCAGAGCTGTCACCCGCCCTGTCCTTGCTTTGCAAGCTTCACTCCAGAGTCAAACAGCCCAACAGAAAAATGCTATGAATAAAAACACTGTTAGCCCAAAAGAGGGACGAATGCATTTCTGGTTTTATGTATAGCCAGGTAAAATTGATTATTACTGGAATTACTTTCAGTATAAATTACTATTAATGAGAATAGAATGTGACCCCTATGTTATCCTTGATATCAGTATTAAATATCCATTTTTGCTTCTTATGACACATCCATGGCAATAAATAGGAATCTACTAGCAAACCAGACTATCTGGTACATCCTGTGAATAAGTATTTTATCTTCCACTCCCATTTTTACCTACAGTTCAGCTCTCTGATTTTGTCTTACAATGCAATTTAATTCTAAAGCAGTAGGAAGAGGAAGCAATTTGAGTAACACTTAACAGTGGCCTTCAGTTCATCCATCCAGGTTTCTGTATCTCATCTCTGCATTATTTTAGCGTGAACAAGAGCATCCACAGTTGTAGAAGGGTTATGATTCATTTTTACTTCAGTGAAAATAGAAAAATCCACTGTGCTCTTTCTGAACGTCTGCCATCTCATTCTCCACAGCCTGGGCCCAAAATGAGTTTTGAAAGGGTACTGCTCCACCGGGCTCTTTCCACACTCTTTTGCCCACACACTTTGTACTCCTGTATTTAAAAGAAAACCTAGTTTCTAAAAGAAATACACATATTAACTCCTCCCACACAATTTATGCTATGCATTCTCTTTTTAAAGCACTTCTACACAGATGGTTTTAAGAAGGTACAGAAAACTTACAGCCACTTGTTTCTTGGATCGTCTTCAGAAAGACAATGTTTTGATGCTATCTTGACAATGCATGCAGGAATCAGGCACTAGCATAAAGGTAAAGAGCTTTGTGAAATAAAATAAAACCCTATCTTTTCAACCAAAGTGGCATTTTGCAGCTTTTGTGTCTCAGCAGTTTTGCAGTACATTACATACACATATATAATTATCATTATTCCTAAATAAAATGTAGAATTTTTTCTACAACTCCAGTACTGTTGTTTGTTTTATCAGAATTAGTTATACCAGGATTTGTAGTACTATCACATGACACCCCATAGCTGAAATGCATTCTTTCTAACTCTCACGCATCCATCCCATACCAGTTTGGCATCCATGGCAACTACACAGGACAAGAAAGCCTTGCTATTAACGATTCTGATCCTGTGAAGACTTGTCCTTCTGAGACCTTACTCACTCTCAACTAGGAGAGGTGAAGGAAGGATCAGACACTTATCTGCTTGAACACAACAGACTTAAAATTAAGTCTGTTCTGGTTCTTACATCCATTTATAGATACTTTTTCTCTGTGTGCACAAGAGCTTTGTGAAATAAAATAAAACCCTATCTTTTCAACCAAAGTGGCATTTTGCAGCTTTTGTGTCTCAGCAGTTTTGCAGTACATTACATACACATATATAATTATCATTATTCCTAAATAAAATGTAGAATTTTTTCTACAACTCCAGTACTTGTGTTTGTTTTATCAGAATTAGTTATACCAGGATTTGTAGTACTATCACATCACCCCATAGCTGAAATGCATTCTTTCTAACTCTCACGCATCCACCATACCAGTGTTTGGCATCCATGGCAACTACACAGGACAAGAAAGCCTTGCTATTAACGATTCTGATCCTGTGAAGACTTGTCCTTCTGAGACCTTACTCACTCTCAACTAGGAGAGGTGAAGGAAGGATCAGACACTTATCTGCTTGAACACAACAGACTTAAAATTAAGTCTGTTCTGGTTCTTACATCCATTTATAGATACTTTTTCTCTGTGTGCACACATGCATAGATACATATAAGTATTTATTTATTCATTGTACACATGCATATATGTATATAAAATATTTACCTTTTTACAATTAATTTCTTAATTTCTGGTAGGATTGAAAGGTTTTAATTTGGAAATGCTCAAATTTTTCAATTTAAAAAATCATGGCATTCCCCAATCAAAACATTCTGTAAGCCAAAATCACTATCTTTATGCTGAGGCCAGCTTTAACTGAATACCACAAAATATCTGCCGGGTCTCATAAAAGTTGCAATCTAGCACTAAATCTGAGCTATCCCTCTAGAGGACTGTTTTCTGCAGGTTTGCATCACAGAAACAGCAAGTTGGTAATTTTCAAAGTTGCTTAATATATATCCACACGCATTTCATCACTCGGGAACGCGGCAGGATCTCTAACACTGTGATGTTTGCCACGAGCTCTTGCCAACGAGAGCTGGCCCTTCCCTTGCCTAGTTTTACTTTTTGTGAAGAGTGTTTATTTCCATCATGTCCTACCACAGGGCATACCCCCTGTGCAGCTCCTGCCCGAGATGGCTGGAGGCAATTCTGTCTGTTAGAATCTGGGACAGGGATTTCACTGGAGAACTACATGTACCAGCACATGCATTTTTAACAAGCAAAGACAAAAAGTTACAATGAAATAAATCACAAATGTACTTGCTCCTTAAGGAGTGCTGATGCATTCTGAAATCTCTGCATAATTGATAAAGCAAATCCTTTCATTATTAAATTAAATTATCCACCTTCCAGATTTCACAGAAGACAGAAAGTAGTTGTTGTTGCTATGAGGCAAACCTTCCTCATAATCATTGTAGTTTAAGACCGGGCTCCCCTGTCCTGTTCCAGCTGCCTGAGCAGAGGTTGAGCCGGATTCACCAGGGGAGGATACTGTCACGCAGGGGAGGCTTCAGCCTCTGCAGAGGATGTAACCGAGGTACATGGTGGCTGGGCAACGGGCCCTGGCAGAAAGGTTTCAGTTTGGAAATGCTCAAAACAGTGAGAAAGGGCCCACCAGGAGCCATCTGACTTACAGTTTTTAAATGATCCTACTAAGGCCATTTATGGAACCCAGAAACTCTGCAGCCTTCCCTGAATAGGAAATAAGTTGTTGATCCCTATGGCTTTTTTGAGGGGGAAGGGAAGGAAAGGGGAAGGTAACTTTTACAGAATCTGTTACTGTATTTCTCCTTCCAAACTGGCAGAAACCAAAGCAAAACACCCTTTTCTATCTGGTTTGCCATGAAATAGTTATATTTATGTGAAACATTAATAAAGGGATATTAAGCTGCAAGTACACTCTAAGAAAATTTTAATTTCAGCACTTGCCAAAGCAGAGCCTCGTTCTGCATGCTGGTAAGTGCCTCCCAAGGGTGTACAGCATTCCCTCTGCTTCCCTTTAGTGTCTGCAGGAGTTGATCAGCAATTTGCAGAGCTGGGCGCTTACAGAAAAGTCAGGAATGTATGACTGCAACCAACTTTGAATACTGTTTCTGATGTATTTACATGTGATGTTCAAAATAACTTAAAACTAGTTTACAAGTGATCAAGAATTTATTCTGCTAGAGGAAGCCTAGAAAATTCTTTAAGGCTAACATATTAATATTTCAAGTACCAAACATTTCTACATACTTTTTGCATTTTATAGTAAGTGTAACTGGATTCATCCTGTCACAAGGATCTTAAACTCAGCGGTCCTAGTTCTCCAGTGTTTAGCACCTGCAGAAACCATCGTCCAGTCTGGATAAGCACACACTTCCCAGGATTTCCTGGTAATTTTTTGTTTCAGGGAGTGGATGACTGCCCAGTAGGGAAAGGAAAGCATGAACAGCTCCATTCTCCAAACACAGTTATCAATTAATACTTCATCTCCTGAGAACAAACCTCACTCTGTTCCAGAAGTAGATCCTTAGCTAGGTAATGCTTGTTAGCAACTAAAATCGAAGATAAACTGTTCAGAGCCACATGACCTGAACGGTGGCTCACGTAGCTCACAGCTCAGTTTAATTTTAAAGACAATAAACTTGTGTTGCAATATGGTAAAGGCCAGTGGAGAAAAAAAAGGTTAACTGGGGGAAGAAAGGAAATGCCTAAGAATCTGGAATTCCTACATGATCAAGGGGAAGAAGAAAATTTGTTTGGAGGATACTCCAGTGCACCTAAGTTAGGAGCTACCCTCCCTGACTATGCAAGAAGGCTGTGTACTCAGACATTTAAAGTTTGAACTAGTTGCCCAGACATGGTTGTGCAGTGCCATCAGAGATGCCATAGAGGATTCAGGATATCCTAAAAAAACTTTCAAATATAAACTAAAATAAACTTTCAAATAATAACTAATGGGAGACCTACAGCCTCCTGAAGCAGCAGTTGGAGGCCAAGTGGGACACCCTAAGGCATCTCAACTGGTTCTATACGCCTGTGTCAGGGCAACGGACTCAAGCACAAGGTAGTTTGTAGACTCTCCCTCACGATTCCTAATTTTCAAATGTCATGAATCACAGGCCCTGGAATAATAAGATAGGTGTAATATTAGTGTTACAGCAAAGTAGAGATCATATTAGAGCGTGTATCTCATCTCTGGAAAAGGTAGGAGAGCTCTGATGGGAGGTCCCAGAACAGACAGTGATTCTCCCAAGCCTGCGGAATGGCACAGTGGTAGAGCCAAGAACAGACGGAAGGTTTTGCTGTGTCCCAGTCCAACGCCACTCCCATTGGGCCATGCCGCCTTCCCAAACAGAAATATCAGCAATCTAAATAAAGCTCTAATGAGTTTGCGTTCCTAATTACTTTGGTGGAATACAGCTCTAGCTGATTCTATTTTTAGAATGTTTCCAGTAAGGATCCCAACATTTCTGTCCAGAGACAATGTGTTTTCTGTTTATTTTAAAATAGAAGCTTAGTCTTTCACTTCCCTAAAAATAAAAATTAGCTGCAGTAAAATTAATTACTGCAATGATTTGCCCTTTGAGAGGCTAACTGCAGTAAATTTAGAGCTAATAGGGTATGACAAGAATAGACGAACTCACCTCAGATGACCTGAAAACCAGTATTTGCCATTGGCCTGCCTGATGTAGACAGACCTTTATTTGGAGCAAATTAGTAACAGAAAGTGCAACAGAGGCATCCAAGGTAAGAATACTTGCATCTACATGCCAGAACTTCTGTACTCAATTGTCTGGGGCTGAAGTAAATGAGCTCAACAGAAAGCCCTTTAATAGTCCACAAATAATGCATATGGCACCTTTAGTGATCCCCTGCAGTATGGGTGCAGCATGGACAGAAGCTCAGAAGGCACCTGGTTTTAAGGCTGTTCAAATGAGTCCATGGCTCTCCTTACTGCTGGGCTTCATGGGAGTCATCTGTCATGAGCTTCAGTTTCTCTGTGGTCTGTAATCGCTGATGTCCTACAGAAGTCTAGATGCTCTGCACCTACCTATGCTAAAATTATTACAAACAATCTATATATTCATGTAAAGATTTGCTGTTTCAAATCTCTTACATTTAAATAGTCTTCTTCACAGACAGAATAGATGATTTTACAAGAAACAACTCTCTTCAATACAGAAACAGGTTTGCCTGATGGGATTTGCTGAAATGTCTGGCTTTCACCAAACTTCTTGCGTTCAGGACACCTGTCTCACATCCTATGCTGATCTTTCAAAAACAACCGGGAAAATGAGCGTGTCTATTTTGATTTGTACTTTTGTTATTTTTAATAAGGTTTTTAGAACAAGTACAGACTTGGTCCTTATGTAATTCAGTGCATTTGTTCTCACAACACAGTGTGAGATATTTATGACAATTTCTAATAATTTATTTGTACTTTCAGGTAAAAAAGAGTGCACAGAATTAAAATTTCAGTGTTAATTTTAATTATTTGCATGAAGATAAATATTTGGGGAGTGCGCAAGAAACAGAGATATTATTCAAAATCTACACTAGAGGAACATTTAAATTGTGAAGTCATGCACTTGAAAGTATAAAAATGCCAGCACTGTGGCTACGTGGGCAAATTAATTCTGGCTCTCGTATTTCTATCTTGTGTGGTTTTCTCATATGGTACAGCGAATGTGGGCAACAACTGACCATGCAATTGCAGGCTAAGGTCATGGTCTATGTGCACACCTATGTTCATACAGAGAGGCAGGCAGAGAAGCTACCTGAGGTTTTAAAAGCAGAACAATGAGGCTAGCACTGCACTGAGGCAACCACCTTGCTCCTAGCTGTAGAGAGAGCTCCACCCTTGAATCTCCATTGCACGGTATCAATGAGTCTCAAGTAATAAGGGTTTTGTCAACTGGACCACAATTAAAGCAGTGCTAGTGTCCACAGAACTGACATTTCCTGCTTTAAAAAGGTGCAACTCTGCAATCTACATACCACACTCTAAAGAACATGGCTTTTGCATAATTACATATATCTGCCAAAGCTTTCCAGCCATGAACGTTTGAAAATGACTTCTTAGCAGTCTTGACTGACGGGCTAATTGCATTATTAACTGCCTGAAGAAGGTTAGTATTGCAGAAGAGAGAAGAGGTCTATTGGGCAGCATGTGTTGGGTATAGAAATCAGAGCTTGGAATGCCTGGTTCAGCTCTCCATCACGTTGCTACCAGGAGGTGGTCACTCTGCACATGAGATGATCTGCTGACATTCATTCTCTTTTTTGTAATAGCTGCAAAACTGGGCCTTACCCTTTTCACCAGAGTTGGTGAAGTTTACTTGACGTGTGTACTGCCAGTCCCGGAAAAAAGTTCTGAGTTCATTTGCAAGCATCACACTAACAGGCTTTCTGCTGAGCTGCAGGTATTGTAAAGTTAAACTGAAATGGTGTTTTTGCTTACTAGGAAAATATAATGAAGAAAAATACATTGAAGAACAGCACAAGCCTTTAAAAAAATGGAGAACACATCAGCCTACAATGTAATGGGTTTATTGGAAGCTGTCTAAATTGCACTGCTTTTGTAACTCCTATTTCATTAAGTGGCATTAGGACCAATGTACAAGGATCCCTTAGTCAGTGTGATACTGATTTTGTTTGTAGCATTGTCTGTTCTCTCAGAGAAAGAACATTGATACCAATCAGTGGCAGCTCTTTGCAGGACTGATTTCTGTAAGAGTCTCTGACATACAGTGTCATTGGTCAGCTCCACAAGGCTTATTTATCCTCATTACTTCTCCACAGCCCAGTTTTTTATTTCTTTTCTCTAGTTCCATGCGTGCATGTATACTTGTATCTAGCATTCATAAAAACCTGTTTAAGCAACAGATCTGAAAACTCTTGCTTATTTATCTGAACCAGACAGAATAAACAGCAGCCATAGGAAGCTAGCTGCTTCACACTGGGGTGCCAGCATGAGGGAAGTGCTATAGGAGCTTGCCTATATTCAGCCTTGCCCTCCCGGGCAAGTGTTTCTACTCTCAATATTTCTCCTGTTCGTGCAATTCAACAGAGTCCCAACTGGAATTTAACTGCAGGCAGAGAGTCAGCAAGCATCGCAAGGCCCGCACCACTTTGTCCCACTTGGAGCAAAGTTAGAAGATGGTGAAATGCTATATTGATTTTCCAGCCGAGGGAACACCACCTGCAGGAAGAGACCAGGCGAGAACATCACAGCAGATTAGCATGGGTACAGTTGTATAGGCCAGTGGAAAGCAAATATAATCTTCCAGTCCATTTGTAACTCAGCTTCTATGCTGTGCCTGGTGTTTACTGGAATGTTTACAACTTTCCTGGAGTGAGAAAGATCCTGTGTATTTATCACTGCCAAAAAACCTTAAAACTGCAGACATACAGAAATACAGCACTGACTCCTCCTAAGTGAAATAATTTAGAGCCTCCCCCTCTTTCTCTTTGCAAGGCACATAAATAGGGTCTATACAGACAGTCTCTTGAAAGAGTTTGCTTGAGGCAACCCATAGATGAGGTATCAAGACAAGGAAAAAATATAATCAGAAAGCCTACAACATATTGCAAGCCTGGGAGATTTCTGTTGCCTGAAGGCACTTAACTATAGGCAAAAAAATACTTGACATATTTACACCCAATCTCTTTAGGAAAGGGAGATACACTGGTATTTTATGAGGTGTTAAAGGTATCTTTCAAAAATGCAGCTGAGCAAGAGTTAGAAATGACAAGTACTATTTTTTCTCTCCCTCTCAATTATAGCTAGCCTACATAGGTGTTAAATAAAACCTGGTGCCTCATTCTCCTTTCATGCCACTTTTATTCCAGAGAAATCACTTTGATGGAGTAACTCTTTACTCACAGAACAGAAGATGGGGAGACAACCAGCTACGGCATCATTACTACCACTCCAAGGTAGTGCCATTTTCCAAGTAGTACATCGCTTCAACAGAAAATCAAAGGCATATATTGTCTGGCACCCTACTCTTGAAAAAGCTAAATCAAAGTGATTGATACCTTTCTCACTGCTTCTCTAAGGTCTGAAAGTAACAGAATAAAAAGTACTGTTTTCATAATACAAATTAAAATGGGCAGCCTTCTGCACGTATCACTTGTTGCTCAGAGGGTGAAAAAAAAGTAATGTAGGGAGAGACTTCTTATCCCTTGTTTCCCTGAACCACTTCAGGCAAGTGAGCAGTGCAGGCCAGCTGGCATGCGCTATCCCTCCTCTCAGCAGAAAGCACTGAAAAATATTCAGTCCTGCTAAGAGTTACCTTCCTCTGAAGTACTGGAGTGGCTGCTGGCATCAGACATATGAAATACCAGAAGTTTTTCAAATGAAAGCTTTATGCAGACTGTGACAAAGCCCCACTAAATATAATGGAATATTTACCTGACTAAAAGCTGGGATGTTTGGACTTGGGGTGCTTTGGATCAGACCCACTGTTGACTAACCTTGCTATTTACAAACTTTAGTAAAACGTGGGTGGATTTTTTTCTCCATTTTGATAAAGTTGGAATTGCTGAAGGTGACCTACCCACATCTGCTTCTGACCTTCCAATTTCCAAAGCCAACCCCAGTTTATTATCTGAGGTAAGAGGTTAGTTTATTGGGGAGAGCTGTACTTTTTAACACTATTCCAATATCACACCTCTGCTTGCTGACATGCAGTCAGCAGGTCAGGCTGCAACTCTCACCCCTCGTACAGTGTGTGAAGAGGCTGTCAATGAGGACCACCTCTACAGTAACTGCAGGATTGTGTGTTTAACTATGAAATCCTTATGCTTTTATCTCACTTTGCAAATCACATAACTTTAAAATCAGCAAAGACAAAGTCACATTCACAAGGATCCAGTGCAGGTGTTACTGGCAGGGTTTAAAGTTCAAACCGCAGAGTCCTCAATGCTGGCCAATTTCCATTCAGCTGAAACTAATTATCTTTTGTCAAGGTGGCTGACCAGGTTTTAGCCAAGCACAGAGGTTTTCACATTTTAATTTTTAATCACAGTGCAACTGAATGGTTCGGTCACACCAGAACACCAGACACTATTTCCAACTCTACCTGACCTAACACTGAGAGGAGACCAGCAGTCCTAGCTCCTTACTCTGCTAATTTTTCATCAGAGATGCAAAGCCTTTCACTGGATCCTTACCCTTACTTAGCAGTGCAAACCACCTTCAAACGAGATGGAAATCATCACCCAACATTCAGTAAGATTTCAGCAAGTCCTTTCCCTCAGGGGTTTTTTGTTTGCTATTAAGAAGTGGTATGCACACTGGGCCAATCTGCCCAACATACACTGTAAGTTTGGGGGTAGCAAAATAGGAAATTTAACATTTCTTTATAACCAAGTGAATAGCACATATGACCATCAGCACGATGACTATAACTATTTAACACCTCTGAACACCGCCTGCTATAGAAGCAGAGCTGGGAGGAAACGTACAAGATGGTTTTGTAGGACAGAAACATAAGGGGGCACATTTCCAGGGCACGGCATGTGGTTCAGCCTCTTGACTTCCATTAGTGTTAATGGGAAAAACACAGCTATATCCCTGCCCTCAGGATGCAGCCCAAGAGGATATTTTTGCCTGTAAACACTGCGATTTAGTACACAGCACTGCACCCAGTATTCCCACCTCTGCCTTCATTTCATCAGCACAGCCACCACCATGTGCTAGCTTTGCAGCAAAACAAGATTTATGGAAGCTTTATTTTTGCGCTCATTTTCCCTGGGTTGAAACAGACGCAAAACCACAGCTTTTAGGTGAGAGGGCTGAGTAAATTTACTGGAAAGTGCTAAAGAAAGAAAGAAAAAAGTGGAAATGACATGGTAGGAAGGAGCTTGGGGGAGGGGTGGAATAGGTGACATTTTTCACCTCTTCATATACTGACATGCAGGAAAGTACGTCAATCCAAAGTCTTATAATATGTAAACCAGTATTAAAGAAATATATGTCCTCATTAATGTGCTTTACACTTATTATACCATGTTGCTCCTTCCACTTGCTTCTTAGTCACAGGGAGCCACGTTGTGATGTCCCCCTTCAGCTACCATCAGGTTTTGTTCTGCTGAAACAAATGTACTGCTACTTGCAGTACTTCTACAGTGGAGCAACGTATCAGGCTCTGGCTATGAAAATAAAAGAAAACTAGAAGAAAGGCCAAACACAAGCCAAGGAAATTGTTGTATTTCTTTAGGACTGTGATATAGTACGGATAAAAGCATTTATAAAAGGAGTTCCAAGGATGGATTTACTGCAGTAGCCTAAGAGAGCAGCTGTATCTTCTCTTTCCTTCCTAGCACCTCCTCTTGTATGTGTCTTCTCTCCTATAGCACAGAAAGGCTTTACCAGCCCCCACTGCCCCCACCCCATCCCCATCCCAGCTCCGGCTGCCCTTCAGCTCCAGCACTGAAATCCTGGCAGGGAAACTCCCAAAGTCTGCCCCAGGCTCAGCCTCATCTGATCAGACATTTCTTCCTACTCCACCCAATGGACTGCCAGCTCACACAACAAAAAAAGTAACAAGCAAACATTGCATCTCTATGGGCTTTTTGTGGCATTGGTGCGGGCTCCTTCCAGAAAGCAAAGACAAAACTGTCTCTAACCAGGCAACTGGCAGGCAAAGGATCTGCTGTCATTCAGGGTCATATCAAACTTTAGTTTTGCTAGATATTGTAACTATGCCGTAACCGGAGATCGCAGCCAGCAGCAGCTTGTAGTACCACTGGGCTATGTGTGTATTTTGCCCCAACTTGACTTGTGGGAAGCTCAGTAGAGTTTATCCAGATGATGTGCAGGACAGAGCTAAATTCCACTTTCCCTCTATATTCTCAAGAGGATTCAGTACTGGCTGAGCAAGCTGACTCCCATCTCCAGCTCAACCCAGGGCTCGTTCCCCTGGGCCATCCCAGCATGGGAGCCAGCAGATTAATGAGCAGGGAAGAGAAGAACTGGGCACTGCAGAGTGCCTGCTACTTCACACATTGTTTTCCTCCCTGGCAGAGGGAACGTATTAGAGGCACCACAGTTCCATGAGCCTAGACCTCCAGTTTTAGTATCTCACAGTGTTTGTATTACATGCATCTCGGTTTCAGAAGAAACCAGTAGATTGTCAGCAGCATAAAGCCGCAGGGGTAGAGGAGCTGCCTGTGGAACTCAACCCATTACATCAACTCCTAATGTAACCCGATTTTTTTTAAGACCAGAACTAGGATCAACTCTCAGTGAGAGCAGCAGTGTCTATGATCAGGCAAGGGATCAACTAATTTCCATGAGATTAGGTCAATTCTTTTTGATGGCAGCCTGCAAAAGACTGCAGAGAACTTTAAAGTACTGCCAGTACAGGCAGAGCTTATAACAGATGCATTGCAAAATAATCAGAGGTTTTGTTGGTAAGTAGAAGGGAAAACACAGTCTGCACATATGGCTCTTTCTGGAATGAAAAACAGAATGCTTCATACCCTTCTCTTGCGGTAACTTTTTTGTGGTCTGTTAAAAGCTTGAAGAGCAGCCGCTGTACAGTCACTAGAACTGGCTAATAGCACAAGACTGGGTGAGGAACTGGAATAAATTAGTGAACGCTAAAAAAACCCAAAAATAATGGTATATAGTAAATTAGACATTCCTCAAAAAAGGCTAAAAAAAAGATGGCTCTTTCTTGAATTGTATTGCATTTGACCAGCACTATTTCAGTGGCTTTGGAGAGTGGTTTTTGTCGGAGCAGACATAAAGCCCTTTCACTCTAAACTACATTCACGCATGTGACTGAACTTTCTCTTTCCCATCCTGCTTTTCTCTGTTTTTACCCCAGTTCTGAGTAAACAGAAGCACAAAACTAACCGCTGCAAGACCTTGTCACCAGTTCTCTGGTAACACAACTTGCAAGGCAACAGAGAGCTGGTGCAGTCCCTGCTACCCTCTCAGAAGCAATGTGCCGACCAAGCACACCGCATGGAACACAGCTGCATTGCGTCTCCCGAGTAGCATCATCATTTTAATGTTACCAGATTAATGTATTTCTACCTCCAGATCATTAAATATACCTACAAAAATAGCATAACTAATTAACCAGCTTAATATAAATCAATATGCGCATGCACACACACACACAAATTTCTTTAAACAATGTCAGTTTTATAAATCAGCGCCAGTAAAAATCTCACTCACTGCTATGAACTCTGGAATTCAACATGGCCTTAAGGTGATCTGTGGCAGAAGTATACACACTAATTATGTTTCCTTACATAAGCAACACTAAATAACAGGGTCTACAGAGAAAGCAGAATTTATTTCATGTTAACAGTTTACCTTTTAATGATTTCATGGGTTTTTTTAAAATAACAGAGCGACACACGTGTGTTTCGGACAGGTCCCTCAAACAAAACATGAGCATGGATGTGTTCTCTTTTGTGGGAGAAGCCCTCCTTGCCTTTCTTTTCCCCTCATACCCATCCCTCTACTGAAATGTTGATCAGACCATTCTGCACAGCCCGCTCTGATTCTTGTCACTGCCACTTGTGCCAACAGCTTCCTCAAGCCAGGCTGTGTCCCAGGTAACTTGTACCATTTGAAGGGCTGAAGTAGCAGGTATCTTGTAAAGGATAAAACTGCTGCCACAGGTACCCTGAGCAGGATGTGCACTGGGTTTGTTTCTGGACCACAGCACGCTCAGACTGGACTGTTCTCCAGTATGTCACTTCTTTTCTTCCTGAGCTTTCTTAGAGAAACTTTGGACAATTATTCTTTCATGAAACGATGCTTGTTCAAGCCTGCTTTTATTTGCACACTACATCTCATCCCCCTTTTCTCTCTCCTCTCCTGTTCAATCTGCAAAGTGGCTATGAGAAGGATTAATAAAAAGGCATGACAACAAGCCCTTAGAAAGCTGGTGACACCCAGCTCATTTCTGCTGACCTGCACAGTACAGGAAAATGCCGTGGCCAGCAGCAGGCGAAGACTGAGACAGTTACTTTGTGCTTCATTTGCACAGCAAAATCAATGTATTATACCCTTTATATTGTAAAGGGTTTACTTGTCCTGCTGGTAAGAAATACTTGTCCTCTGTGAAAAATCTGTGTGCCTGGCTAGCTGCTGTTTGGAGATCAGGATGGGACTATTGCACCTTTTTGGCCCTGACCATTGCTACAGCAATGCACATATTACTCATTCAGCAGCAGCAACTCACAGTGATTTCTTCAATACCTGGCTGAAGTTGACTGTAGTTCTCCCAACTGTAACTTCAATCAGCATGGTATTTTCTAGATTTGATTACTGCAATGCTCTCCATTTTGCTGCAGAAACTCATTCAGCAGCAGCAACTCTCACAGTGATTTCTTCAATACCTGGCTGAAGTTGACTGTAGTTCTCCCAACTGTAACTTCAATCAGCATGGTATTTTCTAGATTTGATTACTGCAATGCTCTCCATTTTGCTGCAGAACTGCAAATAGTTTGGTTGTGTGAGTTAAAGATTCTCTCCTTGAACATAAAGGAGCACAGAGGCACAATGACAGGAGGGGGAACCCCAATAACAGCATCAGGGAAATGGAGCACCCCGACCCAGCTGCTCTCAGGGCTATCATGGGAGCTCTTAATTTCAAAAGCTTTCAAACCAGGTAGTACAACAGAAATTATAAAGAATTTTAATGTGAGAAAAATGCATTCTAATTTTCTGTAAGACAACTCACTGTCCATTTTTCAACAAGTATGTGCAGAAGGACTGAGATTGTTTTTCTCAAGTTCTCATGCTAAGCATCTATGCCCTTTGCTATGGGGAAATTCAGCATGTAAGGACACATTTACCACATCACTTAACAGCTAAGCTGAAAATCCACGTGTAATTGCTATTCTTGCTCCTACTGTAAGTTATTACAAGTTCTGCTTATTGAAAAGAAAGCTGGAAGTACTTTAATAAGAACATCTATATTTTTTTCTGTGATAAAGCACTTATAGTCTGAAAGTACTGAAGATGAGGAACTTTTATCCTATTAGGATAATCATCCATTTCTTTGTAAGGTTTGGTGTCTTCTCCCCAGTTGGATAGCTTAATTGACAACTTAAGCAGAAGCACATGGCCAATAAATGCTAGGGAAAAACTTCTTTTTTAACAAAGGTGAGAAATGGAGAGTGATGAAGATAAAGTGACTTTGCTTAGATACTTAGGGACTTCCAGACAGAATAAATAAAAAGGGTGGCTTTCAACTTATTTAATGTTTGGCCCAAATCAATCTTTCATCCAACAAACATCTGAGAAATGCATTGAAGTTATTTTTACAATGCTTGCTGGAGTTTCATATTCTGCCCTTTTTCAGCAGCAAAGCAAATATCAGCGCAGTGAAGCTCTGGAAGCTCATGTTGAATGTCAGAAACACTGAGATCTGTAACTTAGAAGCCTTGAACTTTTAGACCATAGGAGCGCTAATGCCTGGCAACTGCACACTGGGTTATAACTTGGAAAAAGTCAGAAAAGGATGAATTGGGCTTCCTTGTAATACAAGTAGTGAAGTATGTCCAAAAGTGACATATAAAGCCCCAGGGCAAATAAAGCCATCCACATGAAGTCATTGCCAGCTGCTTCACAAAGAGACATTCGTACCTGCTGTAATGGAAGTCATAGGTCTAGCAATTTGAAATGGCAGCCACAGGAGATGGGAAAAGGAATTTTTTAAATTATTTTTTTAAACACTGTCTGGAAACTACTGCAAGGAGAGCCACAGTTAATGATGAACCTAGTGATATACTGACTTTATTAACCAAACTATACCTGGCATACAAGGTGTTAGCAAGAACTAGCAGATTAAAACCAGGCTGAGTCATCGTTTACTTTTGCCCACAAACACAGCAGTTCATCACTGCACACTGCAACAGAGTGAACATTTGCTTTTTCATGAAAGGGATGATCAATCAAATCTGAAACATCAAATAAGTTCCTACTTTGACTCAATTTATAAAATTGTGTTTATCAGAGGGAGAGGGGATTCCCTTATTTAGATAGAAAATAAATCTTCTACATCTTACCTATGTATGTGCCAAAGGTCCAGAGCAAGTTGATCTAGCTTTGAAGTCAGCCCTGCTTGGAGCAGGAGGTTGGATTAGGTGACTTCCAGAGGTCCTTTCCAACCTAAAGCCTTCTGCAGCTCCCGTCTTGTGAACTTCACAGAGGCTTTTACCCCACTTCCACCAATTGTAATGCCAAATGTCTACTGAATTCCACATTGCACACTCAGCCTTCTGCAGCTCCCGTCTTGTGAACTTGTGGGGCTTTTACCCCACTTCCACCAATTGTAATGCCAAATGTCTACTGAATTCCACATTGCACACTCAAACCCTCACAGTTTAGTTAACACTCAGCCAGGCAGACTGGCTTTGGATTCTGACTTCATCATGCCCCAAATTCCTGCCTCCTGTATCACCTCGGGGTTGCAGCAGGAGGAAGGACTGGGGTTCTAGGCATCAGCATGTATCAGAACTCAAATAAACAAGGAGATACTGTACTGACTGTGGAGTTCACTGCAGGAAATGCTACAAAAGCATGACAGTCTCACCTAGCCCAGTCAGCACGCGCTCCAGAAGACAGGGTTCTCATAGCTCAGGCAAGGTCAAGTCCTCCCCCACAATTCGGACCTTAAAATTCAACTTCCTTAATGCAAGTTCCCCCTTCCAAACATTGGCAGGATAGCTTGGGAAAAACTAAGCCTCCCAGGAAAGTTATTGACCATCTTCCATTGTCCTTGAATAGGGCATAAACATGCAACTACATCACCTGGAAACATGTTTCTCAGATCTACAGAGACTTCTGCTTATTTCAATGGAGACACTTAAACCCCTTTGACAGGCAACTGATACTTTAGTTTGTGTGACAACTGAAGGACAGTGGGAGAATAACTGCTTCCACACAACACACAAAACAGCTTTCCCCAAATAAATACTCAGGAGGATGATTTTATAAGTTTTCAATTAAGTTTGTGTTCATTCCTCAGAAAAGAGAGACACACTCTTGCTTTCTCTCAGTGTCACAATCCTAGAGAAAAACTGAAGGTATGCTTTTCCTATGGCCAATATGAACTTCTCACTGTGCAAATATAGCAGAAGAAAAGCTGTAATTTTGCCACATACTACAAAAGCTCCTGAAATTTAATAAAATAAAATGAAAACTCAACCTCAAATAGTATTACTATTTATTACTCAAATAGTAATAAAATATTTTTAAAAAATACTTCAATGTTCTTTGGTTTAGTCCTTTTGCATGTGTTTCCTGGTTGCTCATGCATGATAAATTGAAAGCTGATACCGGCTCCTTTTAGATTCCACCAAGGGAAACTTCCAAAGGTGAGCAGGCAGAACTGACATTTTAAGTTGTCTCAGAGTCAATTTACAGCAGCAATATGAACCTGTGACCATGTCCCACATCAAACATGAAAACTGTACTTATATGTACACAGAACTGCCCTGGTTTATCTTGAAAATGGGCCAGAAGACCATCATATACACTATTTATGCAGACCAAAATTGTGTACTGGAGCCATGCCATAGCATGGGAAAGGTGCACACAGAAGGAGCAGATAACTGCACGATACAGTATTACCTCTTTTCACTCCTTAGGCCACTCTGAGATGCTTTTTAGAGTCCAGTATGTGACGAAAGCAGCATGTAAATTCCACAGTGATAAACAGCTGTTGCTGATTTCAATTTCCACTACAGATATCACACTGCAGGCTCGCCTGGTGCCTCATGTCAGTGTTTGGCCTTTGGTTCATAAACATGAGTTTTTAGGAGACAGAAAATCCTCACACTCATTGCCTGCTTAACAGACAGTTGACAAGGAATGGCTAACAATCTTACCCTTCTTTCTTTAATAGCACTCAACCTGCAGTAGTTGTGACATTCTGCCCCTTAAACAAACACTGATTATAGAAAATAAAAGTAAAGCTTGGCAGTTCTCCTTTAAGACCACATTCTTACATGAGACAACAGCTGTCCTTTTGCTGGATCCAATTTCAGTCTGCAAATGGCAGTTTTGGGCAATTCTCTCACAGCTCTTCTTTAGTGTTGGACCCAACTCTAGTCAGAAGTCAGTGCAGACCCTCCCAGTATGGGTACTAACAATAAGGTTTGTCATGGCAGAACCAAAATGCCTTGAAGCTGAGGAAATCTGTGATCCTGCTGTTCTTGATATGCCACTATCAGCATGGCAAGGAACAGGCAAATGAAGACTGCACTTGGAACAGACCATAAGCCTGCAATCTGATAAGTGAAAGCTAACCCCAACTTTTGTGGCAATGGTGGTACATTCAACAGGCCACACCTTTAGGTGAAATAGTCACATAGCAAGATTGGAGTGCTCTCTATTAATTTTAGACAGTATGTCCTTAAAGGCTATGGGTTTTGATATACCTCCTCTCCCAAGCTGTGAAAAGCTCTGTTGGATTCAATACAGTGCACAGCAAATGTGACAGAGCAGAATCAGAACCTCTGTGCAAAGAACTACATAAGCTGAGGTTACAGACACCTTTAACAAGTCTTTCAATTTCAAGTGCTAATGTATTAAGACTCCACCTTCACTTTTCTCTGAGCTCCTGAAAACTAATAAATTTCTCAGAATTTCTTCTTCCCAATAACTGTCCACAGTCTAAAGGAAAGGGATGAACAATATAATATTTGGAATCTTTTTGTTTGAATCTAATAGGAATCTTTGTGCCCAGATTGAAATCTGCATTTATCTGTGGATTTACCATTCATGTTTGGTTTTGCAGTTCTCTATTTTCCCCTACCCAAAATGTAAGCATGACAAAAAAAGTCACCAGATGCTTGGAAATACTCTTGAAAATGCAATATTTGAGTCTTTTGGAGAGAAAATTCCTCTTCTTTAAGATGAATTAACATAATTCATACTGAATTCTTACCACATACAGATCATGCAGGTGCACACAAAATCATAATAAATAAATAAATAATAATAATAACCCCCCCATGATTAAGAATACAAGTGAGAAATTATTGCAGGATCAGAATCTGCAAATAGGTATGTGGTTACTAAAATAAAAAATGCTAAGTATGGTTTTTACTAAAAGTAACTACACTACCAATAGGACTAATAGTAATTTCAATGCAAGTAAAAATTATTCTTATTTTTGTAAGGAGTAAAAATTATTCTTACTTTTGTAAGGTAATTCTTATGATCAGAAAAAAAATAAGGGCAAATTCATATTTTACCTGCCGAGGGGTCCTCTCTGACTTACTCCTGCACCATTCCCAATCTGTGAGTTCAGGTTTATGGCTTTCCTCATGAGACAACCTCCTTTCTGGTCCTTCAGAAAAAGTCGACTTATCAAAATTTCTGACCTCTTCTCTTTTAAAGGTTCCCAGTTTGTCAGGAAGGAGGCGGTCGGTGCTGCTCTCCTTGCCCGTGTCTCGCCCGGCCCCGGGTTCCTCCGGGGCGTCCCGGGAGCTGTCCGCCAGGGCCGCGGTGCTGACCCCCGCCTTCCCAGAGCGGGGGGGATCGCCGCTTCCTCTCCGAGGTTCTTTCGAGTTACCGCAGTCGTAGCTCACCAGGTTGTGATAGGACGGAGATTTGCCAGCACCATCGTGGTGGTGGTGGTGGTGGTGGTTTTCATGGGATATTTTGTAGATTCCATAACCTTGCTGGAACGACAGGTTGAATTCAAAACCCCTACGTTTGGCTGAACGGAAAGGGAGGAAATGTCATATTAAAGAGAGTCAAAACCAAGAAGAAAACTGAGATTACATACACAATGAAAATGACATTCTAAAACATAGAATAAATTATTTAACTACTGCTAGAAACAGACAATTTTCTACCCATAAAAAGAATGAATTGTTGAGAAGAAAGACTTCTCAGATAGTATGTTATTATACTGCCTTCTTAATGAATTCAGAAATTATACATTCCAAAGTTAACGGATTCCCAGAAACTGGTAGATTATCTGCCATTTTCAAAAACACACAATAGATGATGTTTTATGGGATACACACAAGAAGAAAATACTTAAATTTTGTAATACTTTCTTTTTCACAGCCTGTTTCAGCTATATTCCTAAAGGTGAAAAATTGTACAAAATGATAAAACATTTCTGAGAATCTGCAACTAACCTTCAATATCAATAGTCAAGCAAGAAAAACAGAATTCTACAATAAAAAATAAATATTTGAAGTATAAACACAATGAAATTTTTGTATATTCTCCATTCTAAATTCAGTGCTCCAACTGATCTTACACAGTAATTGAACAATTAAATAAAAATTCTCAATCATTATTTATATCCTTTCATTCTTCCTCCTTTCTAACACAAATCACTTGAGATTCTTCATCCTCCCCCTTTTCATAATACATTATGTAGTAACTAAAGAAGTGCCTTTTATTAAACTAATGAAATCATCTTCCCACCAAACCTTTCATGCTAATTTATAAAATAAAAGGTATGAGGATACATTTATACAACCTCTATTTCTACTCAAGTCTTTGTGTGCTTACTAGATCATATATAATTTACATTTATACAACCTCTATTTCTACTCAACAGTTTGTGTGCTTACTAGATCATATGTAATCACGGGTGAAATTCTGACCTTAGCAGTCATTGCATTAAAACTTGAGAATAGTCTTTAGTACAAATATCTAAAATTTACAATTATCTAAAATAATTTTATAATTGCTACTTTTCCATCTGTTGTACATTTATCTCTCTAAATAGCATTATTAAATACATCTGAAATAAACTGCCTTCTTGATGAACTGTAGTCATCCTCTCTGGGAAAGCGGTTAAAACGCATCAGTCGCAGCACAACCCATTCTGCACTTGGAGAACGTGTTCAAAGCAAGTGAAAGCCATGAATGAGAATGGCTTTTTGTCTAGTATTCAGGAGCTTTCTTTCTCCTTAAACATGCAGTGAATGTCAGGAATTCACCCACTGATGTCAGAGAATGGGAAACAACACCCAGATCCTCAGAAGTATTTAGCTCTTAACTTTTGCAGTTGGACTAGATGATCCTTTTAGGTCTCTTCCAACTGAACTATTCTAATTCTAACTTTCTAAATAAAACTTACCAGCACTTTCAATTCCCCTTGGACAAGGCCTCAAGGGACAACTGTATCAAACTCTAGCACTGTAACTCTCACTTCTGAAAGATTAATGCATAAATCTATCATTTTTATATACTAATATAATTGCAGCATTATAAATCGGAAATTGAAATTATTTTTCTGTTAAAGTTATTCTTGATAATAATTATGATCATAAACAAAAAAAATCACCTATTGCTCTATCTTCCCTCCTTGTAGGCTTCCGTACTGGTATTTTTACCAGAACATATTTATCATATGTTAACAGAGATCTAACAGATACAGATGTATTTAATATCCTGAGGCAGATTTATATCCTTCAAACTTTCCATAATTACCTACCGTTGAACAGCTGAATTTCTTAAGTTGGTACAGTTTCGCTTGTCCCAGAAAGCAAACATGTATGAACATATATGCATACATTTGTGTGTAATGAATGTAAATTAATCGCTAATAAAGATACTGAACTTTTATTAGTAAGTATAATAAGCTTCAATAAAACATTTTAATAACAAATACTTCTCTCAGAAGAATACTGGAAACATATTTTCATTTGTAATTCAAAACGCAGTCCCTCTGTGCAGATACATGAACATTGGAGCTTCAGGTATTTTGTAAGTAACTGTGGCCAGGAAATTTACAGGAAAGCATTATGCAGTCTTTTAGCCACAAATATGACAATGTTATTCATGTTCGCAGAAGCCTAAATGTGTTTTTCACTAGAGATAAGTTCATGGAGTGATAGCTGTATTTCTTTGTCTTCTGTTTCTCTGACTGAATATTACCGCATTATCAAGTTCTTTATGAAAAGAACAAAAGTCATGTAACTGCAGGAGACAGGCTCTGGCAGTCAGCATGTGCAGGGATTCCTCCAGCTGGTTTTACACGGAGGCCCAGAGAAAAACAGGGCTTTAGAAGATTCCAAGAAGGTTACCAGTGAAGGTCTGACATCCTCTGTTACACCAAGGTAAACTTTATAAACATGGAGGGAAATATTTTTAGGCAAAAACTGTGTAGGAGTTCCTTAGCTTTCAACAAGTGGCATGAATACACTGAGATACAGGCCCCTCCCATAAATCACATCCTTTGCTATTCACTTATTGGTGTTGCTGTGATTTCTGGTTAGTAGTTACAGCGCAGGTGTACAAACAAAAGCTCCTCTCCTTTTTAGAATTTGCTCACAATTAGCATGTTTCCCTCCCCCTCCCATAAATCACATCCTTTGCTATTCACTTATTGGTGTTGCTGTGATTCTGGTTAGGCACAAAAATATTTAACTGATTCTTACACTATTGAAAATGGTCAGGTATTCCTGAAATTTAAGATGCTTTGTTTCCCCCCCCCCCCCCCCCCCCCAATTAAACATATTTAGCATAGTCCATGTATTTGATTAGTAAAAGTCAGATTTTGGCAGATACATTTTTCCCAGGGTAGGAGAAGAGAGCGAAACTAGGATTCAGAGTCCATTGGACTCTGCTAAAAGATCCGACAGTGACCTGGGAAAATCAGCAAAGCTTCTGTATCTCAGTATCCACTATTTCCGTCCAGCTGTCTTGCATGAATGTTATGAGTCCCATTTACTGTTCTAAATAATGTCTATATAATTCAGGCAAATGATTTGAAGGAGTACAAAGTACCGTTACTGACACTAACTTCCTATCCTTTTTATTACAAGATACATTCCAGCTATGCATCACCCTTCCATACTTACTTTTGAGTTCTTCTGAAGACACTGCATATGAATTCCTCCTGCAATTAATGATGCAGCCACAGGGCAGGTGAATCCAGTGTTCTGACAGGACAAATACTGGGGTGACTGTGGCAGCCAGCAAAGTCAGCAGGAAGCTAAGCGTCTCAAATGAAAGGCTTTGAAAACCAATGATGTGCTGGACAACCATTTGTATCTGAAAGGCAGAGCATTTCAAAATTTAAATTGCTTCAGGCACATGAGATACTTCCAGGAATAAACAGAACATCTCACTATGAATATGACACAAGTAAAATACACAGGTTGTCATTAATGTTTGCTGAGCCTAACAATTTTGTTCCTAACAGAAAGTGGAGAAAACACACTGACAGAGGCTCTCCTCCTCATTCTGCATTTCTCAGAAAAACCCTTGCTTAAGCTAAATATAGATGCCTGAGCACTATTAAAACAAGCAACTCACAATCCAAGCAACTTAGAAGAGACTGCTAGCTCAGTCTCTCCTGCATGGTACTGAGGAACCCCAACTCCTGATGGGGAACAAGAGAGACAACTTAGCACCACACAGGGCTGCACTGCAGATGCTCTGTAATGCTCCCTTTCCGCTGAGAGAAGCTCAGGTGCTGAGTCTATACACAACCCAGGGACAGGGATAACACTGCCCCGACCCATGTTCCGTGTTCTCAACAGACTCCTTTCTAATTATACATGAATGTACCTGTTGCCAAATATATTAGTGCATGCACATGGACAGCACTCCCTACCACCCACCCCACCCCCCCAATGCTACGGAGATTACAAAGATGCAAGCAAACCTCATTTTTCTAACAAATTCCTATTTTTTTAACCAGTCTGGCAAAGGACGTGACTCACAGCTGTGAGGAGAGGCAGAAGAGCTAGCTTAGTACAATTCACAGACCCCATAATGCTGAATAAATGCTTGTCAGAGAGCTGGCAATACAAAAGGGTGGACCTTATTAATCCCTGTATTCAGGTGATACAAATGATGTGATGATAGAGTAACATACTGATGAATCAGGCTCTGCCAAATCTGCTGAAAGCCAGTTAAATTCATGTAGTGACACAGACCTGCTTAAAAGGACTTTTGCTGGCTCAAACTATACTATAAGGAACAATTGCAACGGCTGCTGTCCATCTGTTTCAATACATGGCACACCAACTCACATCCCATTTAAATGTAAGTAAACATTAGAAAGTAAAGCAATCTGACGATTTACCATCATTGGAAGCCAGAGAATGACTTTTGTCAATGCAAGAATCAGTGAGAATCGTTTCTGGGCGAAGCCCACCGTGATGCTCCTGCTCTGTATGCCGTTCATGCAACGGGGCTCGAGTACACTACTCTCAGCCACACCTTTCCTAAAAACTGTCTCTGAGCTTGGACATGCGTTTTGGAAATGCTTCAGGGTTTTATCCACAGGATCCACCGGTGACAGAGATGGGGTGGCAGTACTGCAGCCTGCAGGTGTCCCAGGGGTGATGTAGCCTCGAGAGATTTTCTGGTAATCAATGTGCAATAGCTGTTGCCCATCTGAGCACAACAGCTGGTAAGTTAGAGGAACAGACAGCACTGTGAGGAGGCAAAAGCACAGTGAGTAGACAATAAATAAAAACAAGATGTAGGAACTGGCACAGTCAGTGAAGCAACCCCAGGAGGTGGGGATGTACTTGCCCCAACCACAGAGAGGCAAAATGCAGATCAGCAAACTGACAATCCAAATGGTAAGAATGGCCCATACCATGCTCACTCGTCGCTTGGAAGTGCTGCAGCTCATTGTCTCAGTTTTGTTGATGGTGTAGAAGTTGTAAGAAACTATAAGAGACCCTTTCAGGTTGCTAGAAATGCCCTGGAATAAATATATTAGTGCTGAGGTGGTGCACAGAGGCTGGGGGAGGACATCACTTGACCACTGGGTGAGCATGAAAATAACCACTGGCACAATGCTGATCAAATCATCTATTGACAAAGAGGTCACAATCATTGAAACCGTGGTTTTGTTTTGCATTTTCAGCAGGGAAACTAGTGAATAAATGCTGCCCAGGAGTGCTGTGAATGCAATGATAAAAGTCAGGCAGAATAGAAAGACATTCAAAGTTTTCTGCTCGCTAGGCTTATCCATAATGCTATGATTTTCAGCGAAAAAGCTCGTCCCATTGAGTGACAAGTTACTAGGCGTTACCGACATTGTCCTTGGCAAATTTTTTTCTTTGCCTTCTCACTGACTCTGCAAGTTTTCACTATCTGAAACCAGAACTGCTAGCTCCACATCACAAGTTTCTTTGTTTTCCTAGACTCTCTTTTGTGGCATCCGATGAAGAAATATTCAGGTGAAAGCACCCTTGATAAACAGAACAACTCATGCTCTCAAAAAATCAGGCAACAATGAAGTATCAAAGATGCTGAGAAAAATGCAATTCTTCATAATCCTTTCAGTACTGGAAGATTCAGGCTCTTCAGGTAATAACATGCCATTCACTTTTGACAGATATCAGGCAATGTGCCTTACTCACGAGTTCAGTTGAAACGAAGGCAGAATATCAGGTATGTTCAAGCTCTAGTAGCTCAGGGAGAAACATAGTAGAAATGAGAGGCTGTTGGATTCACCCTGTGCTGTTCTGAGCTGCAGGAGGGAGGAGTCAGATGCAAGCAGGATAGCAGAGCCGAGGGGAGTGAGTATCTTCTCAGATGGAGCTGCCTCTTAGCTGGATCAGAAGACTGAAACAGTGTCCCTGCTAAGCCACACCTCCGATGCTGACACTGAAATCCAATGCAAATACTCAGATCTGATGTCAGCCGTAAATGTCATTCCCGTAAAGCCCATGGCTGCTCTGGGGCTGTGCATCAGGAGCTAGAGTGCTGCTTTTATTCTTTTGCACTTCTACACTCCAAGCTTAGCAAGCGGAAAAGCCGCAGGAGCCTTTTATGAAGATGAAACAGAAGGGGTGTGTCTGCTCTGCCTTTCTGTACTCTTACTCCCACTGCAAGCGTGCCTGTGTATGTGCACACACTGCACATGGATGCTAACCGTATAGTTACTTAGTGACAACCTTTCATTAATGACAGATAACTGCCATACATGTTAGCCAGGTGTTGCCTGCCTATGCAGTATCTCAACTCAGTTTGGGGTTTATAAAACTTTCATTCCCTGCATGATTCAAATCTGAGCCGCATCAAATGCTGACTGTCTGCTCTAGCTGAATACAGGGATAGAATCACAGCCAAGTGCATTCTGGCACGTTATGAAAGTTTTCTCTTGAGAAGGTGCAATACTGGCAAAACTTATAAGCTGACAAAATTTCCAACACTCAGATGTTAAGTGGACAGATAGGTTCAATGCAATCTTCTTGGAGGACTCTGCCTCTCTTTTCTTTTTGGCACCACTTTGAGTTCAAATACACGATGGTGATGCAGGACAAATATTTCCTGATTAAGGGTAATATTGTAAGGCTGCTGCAATTACTTGCTAATCTGGGTAACATTACAAATCCACTCAGTTAGAAATCTGTGTTGTTAACAACCTGATCCTTGCTCAATTCTACCCACCTTGAAACACATTAGCTGTGTCAAGCCAACAGCTGGATTGCTTGGGTGTTTTCCCTCCTGCCAAGGCAGGGCAGGGTTGGAGACAGTGATTCCCAGGTGCTGGAGCCCCAAATGGGACAGGCAGTGGGAGAGAACAAACGCATGGCTGCAGCTGTATGGTGTGACAAGAGTCCACAATACGAGGACCAGAGCTAAGGGCAATGACAACTTATCTGAATAAACCCTCCTTCATTTCCAATTTCCAAGCTGCCCTGCCACGGCACTGGGAAGACTTACACCCCAAAACAGGCTAGGTGTTCCAGTCAACCCCCTGTGCCCCATACAGCCTCACTGCAGGACCTGTCATGAAGCCACGTTTCTCCTATGCAGCCTGACCAGGAGCCTTTGCCTCTCCATTCTCCCATTCACATCGCAGCTGCCTCTGTTTTGAGGATTCTGCATTATTTATCAGGACCAACTGTCAACCCTCATGTCAGAAATTTGCAAAGGGAGGAGCATCCATCCTGCCTTCCACACGAGGCACAGTCCTGGATCTGGACCATCCATCTGGCCTTTAACTGTACAGGATTTGCCTTGGCTTTTGTGATTTATCTGTCCTGCTGGAATATTGATTGTTAATCTGTGCTGTGCCAGCTAAAGGCCAGGGCTCATTTCCTTCTATTTACAAATCATAGTCACCTCTGCCGCTGCAAGTCAACTTTAAATTAAGAACAGTGTTCTAAATCTTAAGATTAACAGTGTGAGCCTGGACAGAAGTACAGTCAAGAGATAAGAAGAGAAAGAAGCATCATTCACCCTTGTTTGGACCGTTATTTTTTAGCCTGGCTTCCTCAGGAAACACATGACCACGCTGCCTGAGTGTGGATATATGCCTGGGCATGTCTCTCTCTTTCACGCCCCATCCCTCAATTCCTTTTGACAAAATGATCGTTTTCATCTCAATCTGGCGGTGCCAAAGCTATTAAGTTCCCACAAGTTTTATGAAAATGGGCAGCTGATCAGAGGCGACAGATCACAGCAGGCTCCCTAGACAAGAGACAGGCTGCAGCAGAGTTCCCTCTTCACTAGAAACTAGTGAACACAAAGCAGAGGCTTTATAAATACTCCAACTATAAAGAAAGCTTCAGCTGAAATTTCAGTTAACCTGGGTGCTAAACTGCAGGAAACCAGCTTCATTCACTCTGGCATGTCCTAGTGCTTCCTGATATGTGATCAGTTACTTTCATTCTTAAATTCCCTGTTTCCATTGCCTGCATCATCTTCATTTGCTCTTGCCACGTTACTGCTGGGTGTTTAGAAACAATTTTAATGATGCTTGGGAAATTTATTCTCCCTACTTTGGAAAATTTTTCTCCTGTATCCTGAGTCATTATACCTACACTGGATGTCCAATAGCCCTGACGGCAGATATCAACCACAAATTTTCTCAAAGTTCCCTCAGTACAATCCTCTTCACATACCTTACTGACCTTGCTTTATTAGCTGTGCATATACAGCCTCTATGCCTCTCCGAAGATTTTTGGACACTTTGCTAAGAGTAGTCCGTTCTGTGCCTTCCCTTTGTATTTGGAATTAAATGCTCATCAGTGTTTTTAAGAAGTCACTTTTATTTATCGCCATACCCATTCAAGGCAGATGACGTATTACTCACTTCAGTTTCTCTTCCCACAGAATGTATTTTATTATATGAACTGCACCTTGCCATTCTCTGTGGCAGCTTTTACCAGAACTTACAATACGGTGAAATGTTCTTTCCTCTGGTCACTTCATAGTTATAAACCGAAGGTCTTAGGAGCAATGAATTCAAGCAGCTTCCCCTCTTATTTATCTTTCTTTAACATGACTGATAAATTCTGATAAAACATGTACAGAAAGATCAGTTTCATCATAAAACTAAAGAGAGAATTTGGCTGTAGTTAAGAAACAAGCAACTCTATAAGAGAAGCATGATTTTCCACAGAGCTGTGCCTCCAGGTAGTTGACTTGCATGCCCAGTAAGGTCTAAGCTCTGAAACTTCTCTTGTGGCTGGGGCAAATGAGTCTGAACTAGATTCTCTGATCTCTTCTGAAGGATGAGTTTATATTGCAATCTTTCAAAACTTACAGGAACACTACCTTTGCAGTTGTAATTTCACTCCCAAATTTCCCTGAAATTAGTGAACAGACTCAACTAGGACTGGGGGTGGCAAGGACAGGTGAGTGAGCAGAGAGGTAGACAGTGTCATCACAACCCCCATTCTCCCAGATTTTCTAAAGAAACAGTGTTAGAATAATACAGCACTGCCAAAAAGCCACGGGTAATGATCTTGCAGAAACCAAGAGAAAGAAAGAGACACCTTTGTCTGCTGCTGTGCCCTTGGCTTGGACTGTGTGAAGGTAGGCATGAATTTGTAGATTAAGATCCTTACTACCTATTCCCTTTCTTCTCTGCATTGAGCCTCCTGAATTATGGGAGGTTCCTAATACAAATACTGTCCCTTCCAATATAGGTATATATTCTTCATCCTGGTGTGAATTCTCTTTACTAGGGAATGATCACAAAGAAAAAATACATTAGGCATGGAAATCTCCTCTCTGGCCTCATTTCAAACAGCACTGCACAACAATGTCTCTTCAAAGGAAGAGTCAGCCCTATTTGACAGTCTATGAAAGGATTTCTAAGAGACAAACTGCATGTAACAATTCAGAAATGCTTGTAAAGAGAATCAAATATTCACCATTCATAAAATACAATCAAGAAATAGGGTATTAAAAATTTATCCTATTTAGTGTATGAGTCGCATTTTATTTCATACCTTGCACTAAGCTAAGCTTTGACTTACGGTTTTGCTTCCTTTTGTCACTCAAGAGAGACAAGGTTATTACAGCAGCTGTACAAATATTTCATTCAGAAGGTTATATAACCTCTGTGCCAGGCACAAATGTATATATATAAAATTCCATAAATGTCTTTGTAATTTATTCCTCAATAGCATGTGAAAGAAAATGTTTTATTTTTTTCTAGAATTTTTTTAACAGACTTTTAAAAGATGTCAAACTAAATGATCATTTTTGGTCTGAAGGACTCAGAAATCACTCTCAGACACAAGATGGTTAAACTGCAGCTAATTATTTCATCTAGCTATTTGCCCCAGATGAATTAAATCAATGGTGGCTTCTAGTAAAAGGCAGATACTCTTATACTTAATCCATTTCCGCTGCAGCTGTATTGCTGTGCTGTAGGAAAAGGGTGCTTACTGATTAGGAGCAATTAGAGCAATGTAAATCAGGAGTAATTCCATTAAATCTAAAAATATGATTTAACTTATGTGCTCATTATGGACAGGACTGCACCAGTTCTAACTCAAGCGAAACAGAACCTTGCTGTGCAGATGCTCCTTTTGAAACCAACAGGTTATTGTTACTCGCAGTAGCATGTCACAGCCTGTCCCTCTGTGAGGTAGTGCCCTCTCTGAGCAGATAGGCCAGTATTAAGTAATGCCCATTGCCAGAGCTCCCTAACTTTAGTTTTTGCTTCCATGCTGTAAATATAGACAGTAGATTGAGACTGCAATGAACTGAACATTTTTGGAGAATTACAGAATTAGTAAGAGACAAATGGAGCTAAAAGTGAGTAAGCCCCGAAGCGTCCACTGGGTGAGGTATAATCATGGTGTGCGTCTTTCCCCAAGACTTTCAGAAGTCTATAAACAGCATGCCAATGGGAAACTAAAATAGTGCCATCACTTCAGTGAGGTTGGCAATAAACAAGATGGCTGAGAGATGAGAATGAATCCATCTGGGTTGCGCTGTATGCATAGTACCAGAGATGATTATGTGCTGTTATTCAGGAAATGTCCAAAGTGAGACGAACTAGAAGAGAAACAAGCAGTTATAAAATAATAATTCCAGGATGGCAATGCTGAAAGGGAAGAGATATAAAGTATGCAGTGTATACAAGGAGGAGAAAGGGACAGTTCTAGTCAGGAAGGTGTTATTTCTCTGGCAAGAAAGAGAGACAGTAGCAAAATCTGCAGCTACCTAAGTGGAGAGAAGCTCAATTCTAGATAGCATGGAGAGTAAGACATTCTGCTAGGTGCGGCGTAATTGCCCTCTTGAGAAAAAACACTTCAAAATGTCACTTTTATTGAGCAGCCACTAGCTCACCGAATTGATAGGAGGAGACAGACAGCTAGCAGGGAAGCAATTCTTCAGTACACCTCCTCACAGTTACTGTTTGCTTTCTAATAGAGAGCACAGCAGGCTATGAATATAATTCATGGAACAGCATGATATGAATGCTTTTAATTTTGCTGCACAGCTCTACTACCAGTAGAACACCCGTAATGCAGCTGTATTAGTGCGATCATACCTAATCACGGAACAAATCCAGTAAATGTAACATTGTGCTCAGTAATCACTCCTATTTTAGACACTGCAAAATTTGTGTGGCATTTTGGAGAAAAAGCAAATGTTGTGCAATCTAGCAGGAGCTGGGCAGCAGTAATATCACACTACTGTGGAAAATTGCACTGAGAGAGTTAACTGGAGAATCCAAACAGCTGGGAAGAAATAATTATCCCTTTCTGAAGGGAGGGGGAAAAAAAGGAAGAAGGCATATGCCTGTGAGTGACCCAGCTATGACCCCATCTGGAAGCAGCAGGAAAATCAGCTGTATATGTAGAACTTCCTTCAATGGTAATAAAATTAATGACCACAAGAGCCATTCGTAATACTGTTTGCACATTTCATTGCCTGCTGTATAGTCTCAAGAGCTCTGCAGTGGGTGGGCTCTTAGCCCTTCATTTCTCTTTCCATTGTTACTTCCTGATCATCATCTCTCCCACTCACCTTCAAGGAAGGCTGAATGAGCAGACCAGGAAATTCAGCCCCAGGAGTTAGGATGAAACCGAGTTTTAATGAGTGAAGATTGAAAGCTCTGGAACCAAATTCTGACTAAGAACTTGTATTTGCTGGTTATCACTGCTTTTACCTATACCAACGAAACTATTATCTTTCTAGCACTGACTTGTTTCCTGAAAAGATATTATTCTCCAAATATTTTTGCAAGGAAACCAGTATTTTAAGCGTTGCTTTGCCCTGAAACCACAAATATAAATGTTATCATAAATGATACCCAAAGAATGTGGACAAAGCATAGGACACAGCTTACTGTATGTAAAAACAAAGAAAACATCTTTTTTAACAAAAAGGGAATCCTCTCTATTCTGAACATACGTTACAGAGACTTTAAGGAGCTTTACTTTAAGGGAAGAGATGATTTTTGTGCAGCAGACTAGTACTCCTTCTCCAAATAAGCAGAGTAGCAGAAACGTGCTGCTCTTTCCCAGAGGTGGAGCCCCAAGGATAGGAGCAGCTCTGCAGGAAGATGGCAGCCTTTCGCCAGCCTGAATGAGAAAAGGCTACAGGGAAATTTCTTAAGCTCGCTCATTTGAGAAGGCTGCTTAAGAGTGTAGAGATTTTTCTGGGACTTCCTTAGGAAGATTTCTATTCTGACTTGAAGCTTTGGAAAAGTTTGGAAAAATAGGAAAAAAAAAGAGTCTGGGGTAAAGCTGAAAAAACCCACAACTGATACTGTAAAAGAAATACAGGAGATAAAGCACATTTGGTGGATTTCAGATATTCCGTAAGACTGTTGGAAAAAAAAAATGTTTCTTTTCCATAGGTTTAATAAATTTGAAAAGATACGAAAAGTTATATGGGCTGAGAATGCATGTGCCGGCTCTAGCCACTGCTTTCTGCGATAGCTGTGTTCTGGAGTCCCTAGAAATCACACTTCGTAACATAGCCATATCCTCTAACTTCTTCCTCAAAGGGTAACCACATGTGCATGTGTTTTTGAAGTGTTTTTAGAGTACTGAATAAAGAAAGGGCTGCTAATTAATTTTGAGTGACAGTAAAAAGGTCTATTAGCTTTGCGGATGTAAAGGATGACTGAGTTTGTATTGGAAAGGGTGAAAAAGGTAGTAAAAGAGGATATTGGAATACAAAATGAAATCTTTCCTCTCATGAAAGAATTTTTACTTTTTTAATGGAAGGGTTTAATTGAAGGATGAACTCATCAAAAGGACAGTGTTTTCATGAAATCTGAAGCACGGCAAGGAAGGAATACTGCAGACTACAAAAGAAATCAGTTGTACTTTCCAACTCTCTCTCACTAGGTGGTACGTGTTTGAGAAAGAAAATGTTCACTTCAGATTATGATGGTTTTTAGTTTCAGATTTTTCTAAACAAACTTCACTTTTCAGTAAGTCGATTTTTGTCTGTAAAGTATTTACAAAAAACATTGTGCAAGGCCAAAGGTCACCAGATCATGAGGCAATGCAACATGAAGAGACGTTTGGGCTTTCTCTCTGTCAGCTCCCTCAGGCACACGAAGCAAGGCAGTTACACTATTTTGCACTCTGCCAAGACAGTTACATCCTGCTCTGCTGGTTACCCATCTCTAGCTCTGGTGCTTCTGCACAGTATTAATATTCTGGGTAATGGACACTATCATTCTTCCCCCATGAATTTCATAAAACCTTTGCTAAAACACAAACAGTCAAACCCCAAAGCTACCTTGTGTTACTTTCACTCCTCAGGAATATTCCCCTAAGCCTATCAATATTACCACCAATTTTAATATTCCAATGTTGGGCTGGTCCTACCCCCAGAGCAGCAACAGCATCAACAGTTTGCTTTGGAGGTGCTGGGAATTGCCTGAGTGCCTTTATCTGTAACTATCAGCTCAAAATTCAGGTCACATAGAAGACCTTCCCTTTTAAACTGTGCAGTATAATCTGATGTTTGGTATCATCTCATAGATTTGCACAAACTAAGTCAACTAAGATGGGCACTGATAACAAACCTTTACTAGTTGAGCTTAAGAAAATGCATTATTTAAGAAGAAAACATACATTCCTCCCCAAAACCATTTCCCTTTCCAGTCAGTTCAATATCATTTGTGAGTAGTTAACGTAACAGGGACCTAGTGGTTCTCAATAAGGTTATTTTTCACACAAGGGCTGAATTAGTAATGTAACAGTCTGTGTTACACCGACAAGAAGCAAAACAAACACATTGGTCTCCTGTAAATACATTTATCATTACCTAGTTTTCATAACAAACTTATTTTTGTCAACTGCTCAACAGGTTCTGAGGCTGTTTCTAACTAGAGGACAAGTTTCCAATGCAGGGGCACAAAGCTTCTGTATTGTGACCTAAAAGATCTGACAGTTGTTGTTTTGTAAAATCTATGAAGAATATATTTTGGCATTGAGGAGAAATCAGGGAAAAAGAAATGTATAGAAAAGGACAAGACGCACAATTTTGAGATAGTGGGGCATTTTCCCACCAACTTCAGAGATGCCCTCTGAATAAAGACAGAACGAAAAGAAGGAGGTCATTCAGAACTGTTTCACCCTATGCATGATGATTATTCAACCTCAAAATTTTCAGAGTTTGTCTGGATTCAGCCATTAACTCCATTAGTTATTTAAAGTCAGACCAAGTTACATGTATATATGGGAGCTGAAAAATAATGCCAGAGTTACCACAAAATCCATCTCTCTGGTGAGATGTCTGATATTTTCTGTGTTCAGTCTTGGAACAGAGTAAGAAAAATGTTCTTCTTTTTTTACCCCCAATATGAATATTGCATTTTAGAAGAGAGGGGAAAAAAATTAAATCTTCATGAACCTCAAAATAATTTCAAAGAAGATTATGACAAATTTAACACAATACTGACAAAGGATGGATATAGGCTCACATCCTCTATACAGGCAGCTTTCTGCAGGCCTATAAAGCAAACCCCAGGAACTACAACTGACTTTAAAGACTCTCGATCACATGGCTTTGATGGGTAACCTTCAACCCCACTGTGGGAATTGCTGCACATTATCAAAAATTACTACTAATTGGTGCTGCAAAGGCATCGTGTTATGGAGCCAACTCCACACCTGCTGTCAAAAGGGCTGGCAAGGTGTCTCACCATGGATCTCCAGCAAATGCACTGTAAATTCCATAAAATAAGCTAGACCGGTGCTATGGAGCAGGAGTTATTGAAGCAATGCTTCCTGTCACTATCACTTAGGGAGGAAAGGTAGCTGTAAGAAAAGCAAGCAGATGCAGCACAAGAAGAAGAGATGTAAAACAGGTACTAGAACCCTTGCACAGGCAGTGTGTCTCCTTATACTGTGCATTATGGAATGGAGATTAATAATGTTCTTACAAACTGAGCAAACCCTGGGAGTCAAGTCTTCTCAGAGGCAAGGTGCTGCTAACCCACTGATTGCCTCGTCCCTGTGAAGCATATATACAGTCATATAATATAGTTATATTTTCACTTGCATTAACAAAACCTAAAAGGACTTGACTTGTATTTCAACAACAACCCTCATAGGAATTATTTTATTCTCTTTAATCAATCTGTCATGCTATGTCCTCCATCCTCCCAACATAAAGAGCTGCTTGGTATAAACTCTTTTGACACTTGGTGAGAGAAAAGTGCACCTATGAAAAGTGATGACCTGAGATAGCACAAAAAGGAACAGTTAAAACAATTTGAATTGATTATTTTTTCCAATTCTAGATGCAAACTAACAGGGTTAGTCAATATATCTCTGTCTTCACATTCTTGCTTCACAAAGAAAAAGCTTTTTAACTGTGCAGGTGGCATAGGTTGCCCAAAAAGGCTACGGATCTCCATCCTTGGAGATATACACCTCCTGCCAGACACAACCCTGGGCAGCCTGCTGCCGCTGACCCTGCCTGAGCAGGGGAGGGATGGGGGAGCTCCAGGGCTGCCTGCCAGCCTCAACTCACCTGGGATTCTGTGCCTTGAAGAAACACTCTGGCATGGTCAGTGTCACCACTCTCCACAGCAAAGTCTAACTCCCACATGTTGTCTGAGGAAGGGATGCTCATGGTATGAAAAAATGCACTAGGTTGTTTGCTGGTTTTCTGATTTGCAAGCACCTACAAGTGTAAGACAAAACTCCGCCCTGGTGTGATGTATCCCACTAAGCTGATAAGTGACCTAAGCTGTATGCTCAACCTTTTAAAAAATATTCTGGGTGAGGCTGTGATTTTGGTAGAAGCAGTCACAGAGTACTTCCATACTTTTTTGACAAAGAAACTCATCTTTCATTTTAAAAGCAGTAATACTGAATAATTTAAATAAACTGATAACCAGCAAAGGAACTAAATATATCATGCAAACCAGACACAACTTTCAAAACAAGAGAATTGTCAGTGCGGATTCCCAGATGATCCATGCAGCTTCCAGTGACACGTAACAGTTACAGCAGAGTGAGTCAGCAGCAGACCTGAGCTCATGGAAACATTTAATCAGTCTGACAGAAGTCGTAAGTGACAAGCGGAGACAGGCTCAAAGCTTGTTCCTTGCCCCACTGGAGCCAGTGCAAGTTGTGCATGTCCTTTATTCAGAGATGATTTCTCTTCATTGAGAACTCATCACAAGTTCCACCTAAAGCTATTTTCATTGCTATGGATGTAACTTGTAATCTTCCTCTACTGTTTTTGGTTTTATATTTTGTGATGTTATTTATGTAGCATGATTTAAAAAAACTAGCTCAATATATCACAAATATTTCCCTTTCTTTTCTTTCTTGCAAGGAATAGGTTGCAAAATGTTTTAACCGACAATACTGAAATAGAAACTTAGTTACCTATGATAGCTCCAGTCAAATTTATAAAGTCAAGCCAGAAATTAATTTGGACCTGTGTACCAATTCATACCAAAGGGACAATTAATAAAGTCTGTTAGATTCCCATTGATTTCAGTAAGCTTTGCATGAAGGTCTATCAGACGTTTTCCTGCAGCTGGAGTTTGTAGAAAGACAGAGAACTTTCTGTCATATCGCATTTTTCGAAGCAATTATATTGCTTTTCATAATCTATTTGAAAACTATTCTATCAGCTTTAACAACGGTGTCCACTCTTTAAGCCAGCCTTTCCTACAAAATTTTCAACAATGGATCTGCTTATGAAAAAATAAGTTTATAGGCATGTCTAAAAAAGCAAAATATCCCAACTGAGAAAACTCTATATAAGTGAGCTCTCTTACTCTGGAGAGCTACCTAGAGGTGAAAGTAGTCACAAGGGATGAACACAGCCTCTGTTAGAGTATCTGTGAATGCAAGGAATTGAAGGTTTTTCAATTTTCTACGGACATCATCAACAAAGGAGTTCAGGGTTAGTCTTTTGAACTTCTCAGCTGATACTTAATTTCTCTTGATGTGGGGAAAACACTGAGCAATTAGATTACTAACCTTTTTAATTTGTCAGCCTTACTCTCTCAGCTGTATGATAGACATTTTAAAAGGGCCAATGTTTCCCTGAGCATTAAATCCTCCACAAAATCACATCACCACAGATTTTCTCCAACATCATCACCTTTACCTCTTAATTCCACAGCACAGTTTAAGTCCTTCCAGCTTGCATAAACTTGTTAATATATGTTTTTCTTTAAGGAGAGATGTAAAGAAGAGAGACCAAGGATAAGAAGTTTCATTATCTTTACTTAGCTAGGTAAAATGCCATGATTAATAGAAGACTTAAATACTCATCTGTCCTTTCCAACTGGATAGGCTATATCAGTTGTTAGCAAATTCATAGTGGAGGTTCAGAACAGTTTTCTGGGAAAGTTACTTTTACTTTAATTGTACTAATTGAATGGTGTCTAAATGGCAAGTCACTTGCTGGTAACATATACAAAGCAATCTGAGCCAGTGAAACAGCCCTCAAGACAGGCCACAATATCTCACTGAAATTAATGAGATAAGTTAAAATTTTAGGTACAGAACTATTAAAATGTTGAACTGTAGAATTAAAAAGGGGTAATCTTTAACTTTTCAAATTTAACTTAACTGAATTAACACCAAACAGAGTCACAAATGTTTTCAAGTAAATGTAAAATCTGAAGTCCTCGTTTGTGTATCTAAATAAATATGGACTAATTTTCAAAATTTGTCACACACCTGCAAAGTCCTATTTACAGTTTACACATTTACTCATTAACTTTTATGGTTAGGTAAGTAACATGGAAGATGTGGCATCTAGTACATTATAATAAAAGCAGGAAGTTGAGGTATTTTTCACATACATACAAAATGTGTTTCTTCAGTAACAAAGATTAAACTTATTTATGTCTATATTATTACCAAACTATTCACTGGATACCGGTTAATATCTATCCCGCAAGTTGCTTTATATACAGTTTTGCCACATAATAATAAAATGCAGGAAAAAAGCAGAACCTGGGCTATCCACCTCTCAGAAAAGTGCTCTAATGACCACTATCTGGACTAGCCTGGAACACTCCCTGTTCCACCTCTTCCTTTCCTGTCCTCTTCGCCACACAAGCAATTTGTTTACTTTAGCACAGTAATCCTGCTGTCTTCATCAGACTGCACTAGCTGAAACAATATAAACATGTGAATGAAGCTCATCTACTCAGCCTACTTCAATAACAAAATTAACAAACTTAATAGGAGATGACACTGAAGAACTGACTACTTTATTATGTAGTATCTGATGTGGTATTTTAAAAGGTATCTGAGTGACTTTAAAATAAAGTTCTATAAAAAATACAGGGAAAAAAGGTAACAGGATCCTACATCACTACGTACTTTTGAAAATAGTACACCTTATATTAGAATTCATAACACAGCAATAAACCCAAATAATGAATGATAGTACTGTAAACAAACCACAAAATCCTGGGTATAACTACTGAATAATGGGTACAAGATAAAGAATATTAAAGGGGCTTCAGAGGCTTTAAAATCGTCTGACTAAACTAACGGGATAATTTTACCACCAGTTCACAAAACTATAGGTTACATGGATGTTTTAATTCAGCCTTGAAATCTATTTTAATGTTTTAAATTTTCAGTAATTGAAACAAATTTTAACAGTCTACGTAGAATTCGGTTTGGCAAGGACAATGACAAGACATCATATAGGCAATAAAACGATACCCTAAATCCATATACTTATTAAATAAACTCTTTTGCATTGTAAACAGAGGAGCAGGTATTTCCAAATGCATGTTCCAAGTTATAGGCTGATTCTGCAAACTGTTTTTCTAATAGTAAACTGGAAGTAATTAAAGAAGTTTTCTTACAAATGTTTCAGTACTGTACTAAGCTCAGCCCCAGTTACAGTAAGCCCTAAGGACATGCTACATCTCACATAAGAAATCCTAAAAACTTCCAGTTCTATTCCACGCTGCAGAATATCTGCACACAAATCTTGGAAGGTTCATTGTGAGGATTTTCAGTGCCGGTCTCAGGTAAGAAATCACCTCCTCACTTGAATGTTGCAACTTACTTGTGTAGCTAAAACACAACATCTGGAATACAAAATAGCATACTTCTATGGTGTCCTCCAGAAGATGGCATTAGTGAAGAGTTGCTTTTATTTCTCTGCCTTGCTCAAAGCAAAATGCTTTTGTTTATACAAGTTAGAAAGCTAATAAATGAAAAGAAATTAAATATTAGGTTTGGAAATTCCACCTTCTTTGTCATAATTCCTTTTTTGGCTCAATTCTGCACATGCTGAAGCAGGGAGGTTTTGTTTATCAACTTTGGTGAAATATGAGCCAGGAAAGCCCAGCAGGCTTTTAAAACTCCATGTTTACTACCAAATTACAGACATTGTAATTCCAAGAAAAACAAGACAACAAAGGTATAAATATTTCCTAGAATTTTCAGCACACTTATAATGAAGCTTTCTTCTTTGATATTGCAGTTTGATCTTTCCCAGTAATGTTATTTAAAGCTGCTAATTTACAGAAGTAAAACAATTACCAGATTAGGAACATGTGGAATAATAGAAGATCCAGCAAGAAGGGAAGTACAGAGGTATGCCACTGGGCATCAAGCATTTTCTTAATGATTCCAGTCAAGAGAAAGAACTCATGCATATTTTAATGAAATTGTGAACAAAAACCTCCCAAACAAGATAAAAACACACTTAGAAAACAGCCTTTCAAATGCAGTGACAGGTCCAGCCTCTCTGATCTGCAATTTCTGAGACTCAAATTGTGATAAAGGGACTGCAGAATCCAGGCTTAGCACCAGCATAAACTGGACATAGTGCGTCAGCGAGATACTAAGATACTATGGAAAGTTTTATGGAAAACATAAAAATCTTACTTTATCAGGCTAGATGGAAACCATGCATCGCTCCTCTCGGAGATTTAAGGTTTCAGAGAAAGAGAAAAGCAAAAATGGTTGAGAAGAACATTAGGTTATTTTCAAACACTGAATCTTTTCAATTCATATGTTTATCTTACCCCCTGGGACTGATGAAAAACTTAACTACGTATTCAAAAGGCAAGGCTGAGTTTTCATTAACGTTGCTGTTGGTATAACAACCATAACTGGGAACACGACACTCCCCCTACACTAGCTTGTAGTCAGTACAGTGTATTTCAGTGCAGCCGATCTGGCAATAGAAGGGAAAACACTGCAGCAGGCTGAGCTGATGCCAGCTTGATTCCCGCGAACTACACACAGAGGTGCTGGAGAGGACAGACATAAACCAAGCTCAGAAGTCCCAGCTGGGCTGTTTTGAACTGCGGCAGAAGTCTGAAATATCTCCCATTACGTTACTGCAAAAACTGGGTACTGTGTTCTGTTACCCTGGCTCACTGGGGAAGCATCAGGCACAAAGGGCTGAAAAATCCAGTGTGCATTTATACACCAAAAGTGACCAAATTCTCAAAACGCCTGTGCACCTACTCATGCAACTGGCCATCACAGGAATTTAAATGCAGGCCTCTCATTTAGATGCTCCAAATCCTCATCGCTTTGCATGGTGCCCGGGCACAGGAGGAGTATGTAAATCACATTTGGAGCTTTAAGCTATCATCAATACTTTTTCTACCATATGACACTCAAAAGAGCAAGGAAACACGTACTAAAAATGCACATAACCCATGTATTTTTCTAGTGAACAGACATTTGTGATTAACTTGGAAAAGTCAAATCTCAGTATAAATGAGTCATCCTCTCCTAGAGAAAGCAGGTGTGGTTAAATAAGCACATTTAGTCACAGTGCATGGCATATTAATCAGGTGTAAAGTGAGCAGATTTCTGGTTGACTTATTTAATAATAACATAGGAATAAATCATCTTGATTCCCTCCACACTCAATCTTCCATTCTCAGCAGTTTTTAAACTATCAGTGGATAATTTTAACGGAAAAATTAAGCACATTCATGATTGCAATCACAAGCTAAAAGTACTTCTCTCTGCTATGCTCTACATTCCTGTTTGTGTTTCAGATTACACATGAACACGAATGGTGTATGTCTCAGTGAAACACATGGGGGATTTGCTCAGTAAAGTCCATAAAATAACTGATTTTATTTATCACTATCTAGTAAAAAACATATCACAGAAAGCATGGATCAGGTTCTTAGGTTCTGGTAACACCATCAAATGCAATTTCTGCGAGAATGTCTAGCTATGTTCTGAGGAGAAAAAGTACTACAACCCTTCCTATTAATATGAAAGAAAATAGGAAATTAATAGGAAAGCAAAGCACTTCAAAGTGTGCAATAGAACTTTTTATGGTGAATACTATTTTTCATCTCAGAAGGGTTCAATGATTTGGGTCCATTCCCGGCATCTTAAAGAAAACCATATCCTCCTTCTGAGGCACTGGAGAAGCTGACATTTCGTCAAGTAAGCATCTACACATTGCTGAGGGTATGTGATCACTAAAAATCAGAGCAGACTCATAAAAGCAGAGCAGTCATAAGACTGATAATTCAAGACTACAGGAATGCAGCAGGCCTGCATTTACGGTCCAGCTGCTACTAAGCTCCACCTGTCCAAAGTACTTGAACCCAAGGTTCCTCTCCTGTTAAGCAGGCACTGTGACCCCAAGGACACCAGACCGGCTCTTCTGACCATCGGCTCTTTTAGCATTCTGAGTGCATCTAAAAGTGGTAGTAGCTTGCAATAACAGCACACGATTTTCTGTAGTTCATGACACAGACAATTAGAGTGCTATGGAAACCATCATAGTTTGCTATTCTGCGAACGGCAAAAGAAACCTTGACTTTTAACTTTTACTTTCGGGACCCCACACAGGGATGGAAGATCTCATTTCTGATGAGATAAGGAGAAGGGACTGTTGGAGGGTCAGCACCTAAGAGCAGGTGGAAAGGTAGTTATCATTAGCATTTATTTATATCTTTGTTTTTTCTCCTGAAGCCACCATCAGTACTGACAGTGCTTTTCAGAATAGCAATATCAAACTATCTACCAGGTATTAAACTAGGTCTTTCATTTCCTACTAAATTTCATATAGGTAATAAATGAACATGCACCAGAAGATAACAGTGCGACCATCTGTATCATCAGGACTAATCAGTATCGCTTTCAACCTAAAAGACCCTTGAACCATCTAGACTCACAAGACTGATTTTCACTCAATCATGCCATAAACACTTACATTACCTGCTATTACAGAAATAGGTTTTTTAATACATTCAGCGACCTAAGCTGTTATAGTCTCTCATTTCTTCCCTTGTGTTAAACGATCATCAGGAGTTTTCAGATGTCAAATCTAATCTCTGGAGAACTGTCCATTTATTTTAAAAGTGTTTTTCATCCCTTGTTCACTCATGTCCTCTGATTCATGTTATGAATTCTCAGATTAACACCCCATTTTATGGCAGATGTCTTGACTTCAGTATGTTTCTGGAATCTATGTATTATATACGTACCTGAAGATTCTGTTGCTTCCTTTCATATCTGACACAAAATGCAGTAAGTTTCTTGCATATTATCTCCAGGTGCGAGAGAGAGAACACCTATTCCTCCAGGTAAGCTCAATGCCCAATGTGGTCTCATGTGAGCATTATCTGGTTGACAAAGATGGGCCCAAATGCTCGTGCTCTGCAAATACCAGAAAGGCATCAACCAACAGCCATTCTGGGAATAGAATAGTTCTTTATTTCTCACCACTGGATGTTTGCTACGTTTTTACCTGAAGTTATTAAGACAAAAAATCCTGCCAAGACAATCAGTAAGCCTCCATGTAGTATACATAGCACGCTCACTAGTCATTTTAAAAAGTGTTTTAACCACCATGAAAACAACAGTTCATTAAACATCAATCCATAAATCCATAATTTTTAACTATTTGACTACTACATTTTGCTTAGAAGGAAGCGTAATTTTGATCACAGATTTTTTCAGTCTGTAGGCAGAAAGATTATTATTTTCAACGCCAACAGGCACTTATCTGATACTACTGAAAATCTAGTATTTTTTAATAAGCTCTAAGCAGTCAAGTTCTTATGGTTGTGCAGTCTGCAGCTTTGTAGCAGTTAGCCTACTTTATAACATAATTCAAATTTTTGAGATTAAAGAAATCAAAGAGTGTATTTTTTCTACCTGTTTGTAAATATACAGCACAGTATCATACCATCATAGATTCAGCAAAGCTTTATTATAACATGTCAGTGCTTAATGAATACCAAGACTTTTTTCAAGAGTTATTTTACGTAAATCATATTTGGTGAAATCATTTACCAGAAGCCTGTGAATTAGATCAGTACAAATCTTTAGAAACAGTAACAGTAGGGAAAAAAAAGTCTTTTTGTTCAAAAACATAGTCATAGAATCATAGAATCATAGAATAGTTTGGGTTGGAAGGGACCTCTAAACGTCATCTAGTCCAACCCAGTCCCTGTGGGCAGGGACATCTTCAACTAGATCAGGTTGCTCAGAGCCCCGTCCAGCCTGACCTTGAATGTTTCCAGGGA
>NW_008794154.1:3044275-3049764 GCF_000699145.1 Aptenodytes forsteri | reverse complement strand
CTTCCTTCTTTCCCTTTTTAAAAATGGGGGTTATGTTTCCCCTTTTCCAGTCAGTGGCAACTTCACCGGACTGCCACAACTTCTCAAATACAATGGATAGTGGCTTAGCAACTTCATCTGCCAGTTCCTTCAGGACCTGCAGATGGATCTCATCAGGTCCCATGAACTTGTGCACCTTCAGGTGCCTCATGGTCACTTCTATGCAATTACTTATTCAGAATGCATTAAATTTAGGTTACCCTAATTAATTTCTTTTAAGTAAGAAAACATTCAAGATAAAGTCATAATATTGACTGTAAGGCAATAGCAACCTGGGAAAGCTCTCCTGTGAATACATGGCATTTAAAAGGGATATATCCATCTAAAAAGTCCCTTGGGCCATGCAGTTTCCCACAGATTGATTTTCAGTCAATTATGCCTTAAATGTTGAGGTTTGGTTGATATACTATAAATATCACAGCCTGAGGGTTAGTGCCATGCAAGAAATTGCTTAAAGACTCCTCTTACATATTGACAGCAGTTTGCTTTTCTCATTAGCATTTTACTGTTAATTTCAGTTTGCTAAAATAATTCTGAAGGAGTAATAAAAAATTCCTCCAGTTCAGTTGTCTATGTGCAAACACTCATTCAGATCTAATGAGGAAAAACAATGACTTTCACTGTCTGCTCATCGTGTGTCTCTTCAGTAAGCACACAACAGGGTTTTCTGGATTGAAACAGAAACAAAATACACTGTAATTAACATAAGAACTGACTCAAGGTCAGACTCATCATCTGTTTCTTAATTAAGTTTTAACGTGAATGATCAGTGAAGTATCTAACACCTTTACTTACAGCCACAGCAGATGACATATTCATCCCCAGCAACAACAGACTGGTTGAGGTTGGAAGGGACCTCTGGGGTCCATATGGTCTAAGCCCCCTGCTCAAGCAGGGTTACCCAGAGCCAGATGCCAGGACCATGTCCAGATGGCGCCTGAGTATCTCCAAGATGGAGACTCCACCACCTCCCTGGGCAACCTGTGCCAGTGTTTGGTCACCATCACAGTGAAAAAGTGTTTCCTGATGTTCAGAGGGAACCTCCTGTGTTTCAGTGTGTGCCCATCACCTCTTGTCCTGTCACTGGGCTCCACTGGAAAGAGCCTGGCTCCGTCCACTTTGCACCCTCCCTGCAGGTGTTTATACACATTGGTAAGATCTCCCTGAGCCTTCTCTGCTCCAGGCTGAACAGTCCTAGCTCTCTTCAGCAGCCCTTCACTGGACTCCCTCCAGTATGTCCATGTCTCTCTTGTACTGGGGAGCCCAGCACTGGACACAGTCCCCTAGGTGTGGCCTCAGCAGTGCTGAACAGACGGGAAGGATCACCTCCCTCGACCTGCTGTGACGCTCCTAATGCAGCCCAGGAAATGTGTGACGGTCAGAAAACAAAGATGCCCCTTTTTGAGGGTTTTTTTTCTTCTTTCAAGCCTCAAAACTAGAGCAGTCTTACAATTTCCTCAGATCTTTCCCTAAGTCAGATAGCTCATTCCCTACTTTGACAGGATTCTTCTGGTCTAGAAGGCATTAGACCAGATCTCACTGCTAAGGTATCACTGATAACATCATATAGATAGTCACTGGGATTAGTAAGAGCTTAATGCAAGCACTACATTTCCCAAACAAACAGACCAGGCAGACTCAATTCCTCTTACACGTATTTTCAATTAAAACCTTTTCTGTTTTAAGTCAAAGTTGGCAACATAAAGAGTAAAATATGCATTAACATTTTTTCCCAGTGAAAAGACTGAGGATTCTATTTCTTCGTGATTTGACTGACAGACAATGCTAGCTTTTTCTATTTCTGTTATGAATATAATCAGTCTTCGAACTGGAATAAAAAAGGTTTAAAAATCAGCTGTTTTCCCAGCTCAACTGTGCAGTGAAAAAGCTGCTGTCAGCTATCTGCCTTGATTGAACACGGCTTTGAGTGTTCTTAGAAGACAGTATAAAAGTACGATAGAGAAAAAAGAAATAGAAGACATCATAACAAAGTAAGAAGAACTTTTAGAAGATAGGGATGATAACAGGAAAGGAAACAGGAAGGAGAAAAAATCCTATTCTCAGCCTTATATACTAACAGACTTTTTTTCCTTCCACTTTCTTACTTTCATCTTTTTACAGTGGTTTTCTCATAGATTTTCTACACTCACTTCTGAATGACTTTCGGTCTCACTCCTCCGTTTCATTTTCCCACACATCTAGTTCTCTTCTTTTCTTTTGGTTTTTTATTTCCTGTTACTTTTTTACCTTTTCACCTTTTCTGTTCTTTCTCTGCCTCTCTGTTTTCTGTTTATCTTTTCTTCTCTTTTCCTGTTTTCCACATTCCAGTTCACCACAACCTATGTTTCATGGCACTGATCATCCTTATCATAACTTAAACACACTCATCTGCACAAAGAGACCCTGCAGTTACCTTTGGTCAGTTCTGGTAATATTCCTCTTCAATTAGATCAACTTACAGCAAAATGTTACAATACTACAATTGAACATCATGCACTACATACAATTCTAGAAAGAGAAATTGGCTAAAATGATTTATAGCCTTATTCTGCAAACCTGGATTCAGGGACCATGCTGCCATTCCTACTGAATTCTTTTTTTCAAATAAACAAGGTTACTAATTACAGTACAGATTGCAGGGTTGAGACTTTTGCGTACGTGCATCGGGGAGGAGGAATACAGTTCTCTCCTACTGATGAAATTAAACTGTATGACAACCATACCAAAAATTAACCATTCCACAAATAGGAAACAGTTTCTCCTAATCCTCATACTTGTTTAAAGAAACTGTAAGGAAAGGTACAAGATTTATATCAGTAAACATGATCTTCTAACGTGCATAAACAAGAAAAATATTCAAGATAGTCAGGTTTCATAAAATAATGATTGAGTTAAGAGGATAAAACCAGAAAAATTCAAGCTTATTGCAGAGACTTATGACTGTGGATTTGAAGCTTACTCAGACATTTCTCTGATTTAGAGTGTTATTATGATGCCAGATTGGCAAAAGGACACGAATACATCATCAGTTACACTCAAGAAAACTTTTGCAGTCTTATTTAATTACAATGCTTTAATGCAGAACTTGAAACAAAATCACAGGAGTTGTCTTTAAAAGCCCAGGAATAACTGGAGAGTCCTCCTGTGTAATGCAGTGAACCCCAAGACCTAAGTGCCTTTTCTAAATTCATCTTTCCACTAGGCAAAGGCTGGAGCCATACACAGTTCCCAGCCTCAGGCAGCTGCACTGTGCTTCACACAAGGAGGCAGGTGTACCAGTTTTGAAGCTTTGAAATATTACAGTCCTCTCATCTACATCAGTCAGTATTTTTTTCTGTGAGAAAGGTAAATTAGTGAGGGCTTAATCTGCTTTAATGACAGTCAACAGGACATCACAAAAAATCAAAGGAATGTGAAGCAACAACAAAAGTATTAGCTGGAATTTAGAGCTCGCCATTTTTTATCAAACCAAAAATATCTTTTCATCCATAGAGTGTCTAAAGAGGAAAAAAATTTGTCGGCAGTGTGGATGACAACTGGAAGAATACTTTCAAGGAAAACCATTTGAGGGCAGATGAGAGAAACACAATTGCAATCACCCATTCACTGCTGAAGCAAGAACCAAGGCTGAAGGCTTTGAACAAGTAGAGAAAGATGAAAGAACTCGCAGAGAATATCTACTTTCTAAGATGAGTATGGCATATTTCAGGTTCCTGACATGTTGTTCTGTAAGCAGGTACCCTTCACTGGTATGTCATGCCCTATGTCTGAAATTTCTTTCTTCATGCAGCAATGGGTTGATGTCTCAGTCTGTTTTAAGAATGAAATGGCACCTTACCTACAGGTAAAGAAAGTCTGTAAAGTAAAAGTTTGTAAAGAACGTTTTGGACAAATCCATTCACGTAACGAGAACAAGAACCTCAGCAAAAGAGCAACACAAGAAGAGAGCAAAGAAACGCACAACTGCATTACAATAAGGAAAAACAGTTAATTACTGTTACTTCTTCTGGTTTCACTTTAGTGTTTTAGTCAGACTCTTTTCACTTTCTTTATTTATTATAATACAACCTAGTGAGACTTAAGACACTGAAAAAGCACTAGATCATCTCCCTAATGTAAGACTCTGCAGCATGCTAACAAAGCTTAATGAACCTCTCAGAGCATAGTATTTCACATTCCAATCCATACCCAGCTTTTTGGTAACTCAGAGTGTTCATTTTCAAGAACTTACTTCCTGAAAGCTTTTTTGGGGTTTTTGTTTTGGGTTTTTTTTCAGAGAAAGTGGCAGAATCTTATTAAGGTAATTTAATTTGTTGGAGTCAAAATGCGAAGTCAGGTATTCTGAGGGCTAGTCAATGCCAGCACAAGGATTTGGCTGATGTGCGATTGCCAGCCACGCACTTAGTACTGCTTATTTCTATCTCATCTTCTCTGTTCAGCAATAAAAATGGTAGACAAAGCTCCTTCTAGTAGCTTGGTACAAAACCAAGTTTTTCTCTAGTCTAATAAATTGTGGGATTTGGCCTTGTGTCAATTCAATTATAGAAGGTATTTGATTTGCCCCATTTCAAGTTTGCCCTCATTCATCACAGTATTTCAGACTCCATTGTATATAGAAGGCTGATCAATTTAACAGCCACTTATTAAAAACCACTAAACTAATGTAGGAAAGAGTCAATAAATGCAAGATTACTATTGTTTTTACTGTGTTTTGTAGTCCACTCAGCTAGTCTTACTGAGTGGTTGGGAAACAGGCATCTTCTTGTCTCTGATAGCTAATTTAGAATGAAATAATGTTCCAAGGTAATTGAACTTGTAACTGCAGATTTCAGGACACCAAGAACAGTATACAGTGTTGCCTTTTGTATGCGAAGAAATATTATCAGATATGCAGTGAAAAAGAAATGGAGTTTTAAAAATAACTTACTTGGGAAAACAACAACTAAATCAGAATCAACTCAAATTTTTCAGCTACTCTAAATTTGTTTGACAAAGTTTTCCCAAAGGATAAAATTTAGCTACACACGGTAGCATGGGTTTATTCTTCTACCAGATAATAGTTGTTATACCAAAGGGGATTTAGGTAAATGAATATTGACTGTCTAGATGTATCATTAATAACTCTTTACTTCCCTTTTCCATTCTTAAGTCCAGTCATAACTCTCTGTCGTGGTTTAACCTCAACTGGCAACTGAGCACCACACAGCCGCTCGCTCACTCTCTCCTGCCCCGGTGGGATGGGGGAGAGAATCGGAAGAGTAAAAGTGAGAAAACTCGTGGGTTGAGATAAGAACAGTTTAATAATTGAAATAAAGTAGTAGTAGTAGTAATAGTAATAACAATAACAATAATAATAGAATATACAAAGCAAGTGATGCATGATGCATCACCACCCGCCAACCAATGCCCAGCCAGTCACCAAGCAGCAGCTGCGCCCACCCCCCCCACCT
>NW_008794154.1:3013790-3044092 GCF_000699145.1 Aptenodytes forsteri | reverse complement strand
AGCATGACGTCACATGGTATGGAATGTCCCTTTGGCCAGTTTGGGTCAGCTGTCCTGGCTGTGCCCCCTCCCAGCTTCTTGTGCACCTCCGGCCTTCTCAGTCGATAGAGCATGGGAAGTTGAAAAGTCCTTGACTAGCGTAAGCACTACTTAGCAACAACTAAAACATTGGTGTGTTATCAACATTATTCTCATCCTAAATCCAAAACACAGCACTGTACCAGCTACTAGGAAGGAAATTAACTCTATCGCCGCCGAAACCAGGACACTCTCTCAGTACTCATGCAATAGTCTGGTATATTCCAGGGGTCCAGCCAGTAAAGCCACAGCGCAGATTATAATGGTAGACCACAAATTCTTCCCAAAGGTGATTATCCTCAAATACTGAAAGGTATTTTAGGGAGCACTGGAATACAGGTGCCCACTTTCCCAGGTGAATGTCCACATCACCAGGCTGTAAAGGCATCCTTTTTCTTCATCTCAGTTTCTATCTGTGCCATACAAAGTAGAACCACTCCAACAAAATGGCCAGGAAGGCCACTCACAGCTGAAGGCTCACCCAGCAGCAGGATGGGTTAGGCAGTCTGTAACTGTGGGAGACGGTGATGCAGGGTCACATCCATCCTCAGGCTGGCTTAACGGGAGAGGTTTGGAGTTGCCAACAGACTCGGATGCTCCACAGTCTAGTGCTGAAAGATGTGGCCTCAGATCCACTCAAGCAGATACAAAAGAGTACACGAACACCCTCTGCCACCTGCTCAGTGCTCCAACTGCCAGCCTCTGGGGAAACGCACCTCTCCCCTCCAACAACTTTGCTACGCTTTAACCTCCACTTCCTAGCTTGCAAATTATTTCATATCTAAACTGCCCAGTGAATCTGACCTGACTTCACTAACCTGAGAGGGCCTACCCTCATTTTTAGGAAATTTATTACTCTCTCAAAAATCTAACTGGCTGTTAAGTAATGAGCATTAGACCTCAAGCAAATATACACTGTCTCTCCTCAGGATCTCATACGGGTTTCTGGAAATGTTTTATTAGCCCTGTTATCTGGTGTGTTCTGGTCCAGCAACAAAATAGACAGATGAAAAATATTTCATTTCTCTTCTTTTAAATACTAAATAAGCACCTACTCATAGCAAACGTTTTAAGAAGGCTTCAGGCAGAAACCTTGGCTAAGTAAAACCTAAAAGGCTAAGAAACCGATGGCTCAGTATCAGTTGGAAAGAGTAGACAAACGACAGGAACATTAAGAGACTGGTAGCAAGAGCATCCATTTCTTAGCGCTGCTAAGAAAATTTGTTGCTGCTCTTTGCCTGTAAGATGTTACTTGGAAGTAAAATCACCTGAGGTGTGTATATTTCAAACAAGCCTGCGCATGAGGGAAATTGTGGATTTTCTCAAAGACATACCTTAAAAACATGCATTACAGCCTATTCCCCTTTCTTTTTAGGATGCAAGGAAAATTTGAAAGAACAGATGTCAAGACTGATACCCATTTCTAAAAGATCAGAAGCCGTAGGAGATGATGTCATGGCCTATCTGCACTCGGTCAGCACACGATATAAGGCAGGACAGACCGTATTCCATAGTTTGAATGCATTTACTGGCTGGGCTTTTCCAGAGTTTTTTAGAATGTCTCTGACAATTGCCTCTTTCTGCCTTTTTAAAGTTTCCCACTACAGCATGTCAAATGTTAGCTTTAGATCAATCCTGCCCTGTACTCACACACAGCTACTAAGTAGTTCAATGGAGAGTCTGTGTCAAAGCAAGACTTGTCTTCCCTAATTATTCTTTGTAACACAAGAGATACAAAGCTTTGTTTTCTCTCATTTCTCCTTTTATCTGTCACATAGTGCTATCTCATCCTCAGAAATCAGCATGTTTTTAGTAACTAAAGGTACAAACAAGGACTTGTTTCAAAGGCATACCACTAAACTTAACAGAAAAGAATCGATTTATCTTTTGAAAAATGACAAGGGAAAAGAATACCAAAAATGCAAAATGTTTTATTTTATTAGACTATTTTCCACATAAATTAAAAAATATGGATCACATTATCATTAGTTCATGCAGCAACAGTCTAGTTTCTGATGAAAAAGCTAAGGAGATCAGAAACTGTGTAACAGCAATCCCTTATACAGTATTTGCTTTGCAGAAAATATACTTATTTAATATACATGTGCTGTGATGTGATTAGGATGCAGTTCTTCATTTTGATTAAAATGCTGCTTCCTTTATGTTTACTGAGCTTCAAAAACCAGCCTGATTTGTATGCTTATATAGTATTTTCTGTCTTTTTTTTTAAAGCAGGACTAAATTTAACTTCACTGTTATGTATGCAAAAATGAATGCAAATATGAAACTTTCTTTAGCTTACAATTATTAACCTGAGAGATAAACTAGAAAACTATTAATTCAGAGCCCAAGATGATGACTACTTCTAATTAACAGTAACTCCAGAAGCCTGAAATGACATCTGGGATCCACTGCAGTGAGCACTGAACAAACACAACACGAGAGACGCATCAGTTCCCCAGAGAGCATGAAGGCAACTAGGCCAGATGAAGAATGAGAGAAACTAAGTCATGGAGCAATGTTAAGATCATGCCTGAAGAGCTCCACTTGTCTGTCAGCAGAAAAGCATTTTGTCTCTTATATTTACCTATTTGCAAGATTCGTTTAGCACTTTTTGCTCATTTTACCCCTATGCTGTGGGCAGTTTCCACTATGATATTCAAAAAGTATATTCAAAATGTGTATATTGTTCTTTGTCATCAAAGGTTCTCAGTCTTGACCAGTCACCAACTATACGCTGTGCAATGTTATTTCAATTCTCATACCAAGTGAGTGAAGCTCCATGAATCAATGAAGCTTTGATTCTCTACTGTGGAAACTTGACTTTTTTGGGGGGTGTTGGTATTATTTTTAATCACTTGGAACCTTTTTTGCCCAGAACTACATGCACAGATGCTGCCAGATGCATTGGTCCTGGAAAATTAGGTTACTGTCAGACCTACTGGCTGGATGTAGAGTCTTAATTTTAGCGTCTTCTCATTGTATTCTTACAAAGTAATTTTGTGGGTCTGTGGCATGCTGGGAAGAAAGGAAAGGTGATGGAAGATAGGGAGCCAAATGTCAAAGCAGGCAGAATATCCTTGAGCTATCTTTGCAGCTCTACCAGGGCTTCAGCAGGCTAGGCCCAAAAAAACAGCCCCACTGTCATGTCAAGAAAAGTACCCTACTTACAAAACATACCAAAGACATTGCTTTTACTTGTCCGCATTTCTTTTATTACTAACTTCACTGATGCAAAATAATAGCACATGAATATCCAATTCTTGCTTTAATGTTAAGGATCAGGTCTAGTTCATGTGATATTTGGCACACAGAGAACGAATGTTATGTTTTCTTCTATCTATGCACAAACCCATATCTGCATAGACCTATTAGGCAGAAGGAGATCTCTGCTCACCAGCTCCAGACCAGCTGGCAAGGGAATAACACTGTTTATAAATCCCTCTCCAGCCCCTGATCCAAAGGTTTTCAGGTGAGGTCGGAGATCAAATAAGGAGACTGGAAAGGAGACTTTGGAGCCTAAGTTGTCTTTTTAAGACTCTTCTCTCACTGCCATCTCTTAGCTCTGGATCTGTGGATGTCGGTTTCCCTTCACTTTATCAGAAATGGCGGCATGCCCCTTCCTTCTGGCCAGAGCTTATACAAAGATATAAAGCTGAAGTGTTTTAAGATGATTCATTTTAAAAGTGAAGGAAATCGTTAACTTTAAAATATGAAAAGATGATCTATATGATGAAAAAGATAACTAATGGGAACTTTTTTAGTTAGCAGGAAAAAAAAGACCTGGAAATATAGCTGAAGAGGTAGCATCCATGCAGGGAGTGAATCTTGTGATCTACACTTACCCTATTGCAGGGAGGGCTGTACATCTCTCCACAGATCCCTGAACGAGGTGCAGATGTGCTGTTATGGCAATACAAGCTCTCACCTTTGCTGAGAGCTGTACAAAGCGTGGTATATCTTATGGATTCTGCAAATATAAAAGGCCCCCTTATACAATCTATGATTGATGTTCAAGCTAAATATTTTAAACCAATCAAGGCAGACATAACTTGAAGGGATAATTTGTACAGCACTTGACATACCTGCCGTATGCTCAGCCCTGCTTCATTCCAAGAGTATGAGCAGCACATGGCAGCAGCATCCAGAAAACCCCACTGATTTCTCACATTCACCTTCATTCTAAAAAAAGTCTCCTCTGATGTGAAACTACTGCATCAAGACCAAAGATGGAAATGTAAAAAATACCTCAGAACGTACCCAGAATACATTCAGAAAAAAATAAATAGATGAACTAGCAAAATACTGCTCCCTTTCCCCAAAAACCTCATTTCATCCCAAAAGCTTAGCTTTGCTTAGAGATTTTTAAAAAAAGGCATTTCAATGGCTTGTAAGTCCTTGGTAAGAACTACTTAGCTGAATGATATAACACACTCCAAAATAATGAACTGAACAATAAATCAGTTTAACCATAACTAGTAAAGAGCTTGTTTAGGATTTAGTCATAACTGCATCATTAGCTTAATGCAGTGCTTTTAGGGAGCTTAAGTCATGTATAAAGCCAATGAGTTCTACTGTATTCAGCTGGGTTAAGTGAAAGTAAACATCAGTGTAAGATACAAACTCAGAGTTGTGCTCCTTGGATACACAGCAATCCTAGCTATAACAGAACAGCTGAATACCAGCAGAGTGGCACCCAGAGGGAAAGAGGATTCTTTAAAAGCTAGGGAAATTAGATGTATAAATCCAAAACAATGTTTAGAAAAAATTATTTTCCACCTCAAATATAAGGGACATCCACCAGACTACAGACAGCGGTTTTCGCCTGTATAGCACTCCAAGGGGGTCTCTACGGTACTCGTACGAACAGCACGTGCTCTCTCCCCTCTATGTCATGACTGCTTGGCTGCTGCCTGCCTGTGCAAGCACCACCAGCACGCCAGGCAAGGAGGTGTCCAGGAGGTCTGTGTGCCCCGGAAGGTGCCCAAGGTCACATTAATCTCCACACACATTGCGACCCTCCAGACATGGTCTCACAGGTGGCCTGAGGGCTACTATTAGCATACAGAACACACCCTGTGTGTCTAGGATTCCCATTAGGGCGAGAGACAACATATCCTGGGAAATCCTTGGAAAACATGCTTTGGGAAAAATCTTAACTAATCTGGATCCTTCATACTAGAACAAATAACTAAAGCTTTTACTTAAATGTCTGTTATGGAATGAACATAATTATGTAAAGATAATTTTGGCAGGTGGATTCCAATCATTCAAAAATCACAGTGTGCTTTGATTTCAGCGTCCTCTTCCCCTTCTTTGAGCTCTCTTAGCCCTTGTTAAAGCACAAGCTTCATCACTGCTTGGAAAATTCTGGAAAAAATTATCACCATGGCTATTATATGGTCCTTCATTAACAGCCTAAGTTAGATAACACCATTTTCAGTATCCTGTCAAAAGCCTTTTCTGCTAGAATTTCTGAAGTTGTTAGGATCTACAAAAAAAAAAATCATAGTCTAGAGAAAATTAAAACTTATTTGGTGCAAGCTGCATTAGATGGCAAAATCACAGAATCATAGAATCATAGAATAGTTTGGGTTGGAAGAGACCTCTAGAGGTCATCTAGTCCAACCCCCCTGCTGTGGGCAGGGACATCTTCAACTAGATCAGGTTGCTCAGAGCCCCGTCCAGCCTGACCTTGAATGTTTCCAGGGATGGGGCATCCACCACCTCTCTGGGCAACCTGTGCCAGTGTTTCACCACCCTCACGAGTAAAAAATTTCTTCCTTATATCTAGCCTAAATCTACCCCGCTTTAGTTTAAAGCCATTCCCCCTTGTCCTGTCGCAACAGGCCCTGCTAAAAAGTTTGTCCCCATCTTTTTTATAAGCCCCCTTTACGTATTGATAGGCTGGGCCTTTCTTTCTCATAAATGACATAAAACAAGCCTTAGAAGACAGAAAAGAGATTTTTTCCTAGGAAAAGGAGTGATGATTTTGTTTTCCTGGCAGTTTTACCAGTATTTTTATTACAGATTTTGTATTACTCACTCCTGTGACTGCACTCAACCAGGTAACTGACACACATTCAGTCAGCACAGTGTTCTTAAACTGAGCTGCCTTCTGAATCAGTTCCTGTTATTGTTTTAATGTATCATATATCAACGCCTCTGAAAGCCCTGCCACAAGTCTTTTTAACAGTAAAGATATCACTTGTCTTAGAGCCCCTAATAGTGTACTATCTGCTATCATAAGTATTTTGAGGAGATAGTATTCAAGTTCATATTCTTTGACAATGCCCAGCTTCCCTTCAGTCCTCTATTTTAATTAAAATAGAACAAAAATCTTAAGGCAACAGTATGGTACTGCTCACTGAGTATCTCTAGTGTTCAGCAATAGGCACCTGGGAAAACTGGTCAAATTTGGCATGTTTCCTTCTTCAGTGAAAACAAGTCTTTAAAAAAAAAAATCTGTTCAAACAGAAATTATTATCTAACCCTTTTCTACAAGAAAATGTCTGCCAATCTCAGGATCCATCCCAAAAAGAACTTTTTCCCAATCAATTACTTTTCACTCACATGTAAGCAGGGTGACCTAGAGGAAGGCCTCGTCCGGTCAGGTCTAGAATAAACTTGTGCCCATTGCCTCTTGTCCTTTCACTGGACACCACTGAGAGGGGCCAGGGTCCTTCTTTGCTCCCTCCCATCAAGTATTTATACATACTGACAAGATCCCCCTGAGCTTTTCTTGCACTGAATAGTGCCTCCTCAAAGCCCTTCTTTCTTTAGCTTTTCCTAATCGTTCCGCTATTTCTGTCAACACTACAAAATTTTCACAGAACACCAATAAAACTACTGCACTCATGTGCCTGTAGCTTGAAGGCAGTACTGCATGCCTGTGTTTGGAGATGAGGCCACTGGGTTTCCAGCTACCCAGTAACATAAAAAGCTCCTTCTAACTTTCTCAAATGAGTGCAACGTCACTCTTTAGTGACTTTTAGTCTTTAAAAATATTATAAGAATTCTTCTTTACTTGATCATGCAGACTCAGTGTAGCAAAGCTCTGCTGATGATTACTTTCAGTTTTGCTTCCACTGGGACCGGGCTTTTAATGCATCTCTCTAATTATGCATATAAACTAAAATGACTGCTGTTTCTACATTATTAAAATGGATTAGTGCAGTAATTTTTATGGCACAAGCAATGAAAAGATGAACACGTTCCTTTAGAATCCACTGGTGGCTGGCACTTCCATTTTGCCCACTGATAAGAGAATTCATGAGAGTAACTATGTGTTTTCATTTCACCACTCTTCAGTGAAATATGAGCTTTTTTGATTCTCCTCAGATTCTTAGAATTGTTACACCCTTTATGTACTGCCAGATGTGAATAAGGAAGACAGCAAAGGTCACCATGACAATGGTAACTGCAAACTGTTTAATCCCAGAATGTATTTTAGCATTGAGCATTGTCAAGTTCACTTACAGATGTAGTATGAATCCTAAATGTCTGTCCGTTTATCTCCCATTTAAAAAAATTTTGACGCTACATATCAATAATTTCTGTAATGTGGATTTTAATAAAAGAATCCTGCAGACCTCATTAGTACCTAAATTATACTTGATCTTGCATAAACTGCTTTAAAATATTTGTACACAAACATGAAGTGGCTCCATATGTCCTAAAAATACCCCCACAAACATACACACATAAACTGTATAGTTATACACACAAACATATGCCGTGGGGCACTGTCAGCTATGTCTTCTTCTGTTAGCACACTTCTGCTCCATATGATACATGGGTAAAAATAAATAATTGTATGGGCACTAAAGCTTTTGCCTCAGAAAGTTAGTTGCTTACCATCCAGCAGGTAAAAAATACTTTTGTGTACTAAGTACTCATAATATCATCACTAGGTCAGCCTGATGTACCACTTACATTGCAGTCCAGCAAAGAAACATAACGCACACAGGTACATGCAGCCTAGTTTAAATGATGACAGCACACAGGTATCGGCATATGCAAGTTAGTGCTAGTGAAGGGATAAAGGACCTCAGCTATCCTCTTTCAGTAAACCCATTCCTCATTTAAGCCACAGATGATGTGGGGTAACAGCTGCCACACCACAATCTAATGAAGACATGCTGTTCTTGGTTTGTTCTTGAGCTCTTCACAAACGATGATATAAGCGTCAAAAACTTAAAACAACATGCCAAGTTATTCCATGTGCAACGAGAAAGCTGAAGAGAGAACTGCAACATTTAAAAGGCTAATACTGAAGTACCCAAAGGTTTGTTGTCTGTTTAAAATACAGTATGCAAGCCAACAACCTCCCCCATCATTTTTCTCATGCAGTCATGGTTATTCCCTTACCCACTAACTTCACAGCTGGATCCAAGCACCTCAGAATCAGGAATGCTGGTAAATGAAACAAAACCCAAAACAAAAGAAAAAAAACCTATGTAAATTAACATATCTGAAATTGTTAGGTTTGCGTTGGGTTCGTATGTGTTGAGGGGGAGCGGTACGAGATTTCTCCCATTCACCCTGACAGGAAAGGTTCAGAAGTGAACTGGGAATCGTAGATAAGGTCTGACGTGGGATATACTTGGCGTATGGTTCTCTCACTTGCTCCCTCCATAGAGATAATCAGCTGACAGAAAATTCACAGAAGAAAATGAGAAGATACTTTGTATCAAAAATAGTTACATAACTTTAATTTCAATATTAACTCCAGTTAACTCCTTCAGCCTTGGGAATCTAGTGAGGTTTGGGGTTTTTTTTGTTTTAAAACAGAGATCACGCCTTGGTAGATGGATTTTCCCAAATTCTCCCAGTCCATCTGAAAATAAATACTTCACTGTCAGCTCACTAAAACAGACCATTCGGTTATAGTGTTTTGCAAAGCATTGAAGGATTGAAGCCAAATTTGCTGCTGGGAATTTAATTTTCAGGAAAAAGCATCAAAGAATAAATCAAGAGTCTTTCTTATGGCTGCAGTACAAAACATATTACATTATGTCCTGGAGGTGAACAAATTCCAGTTAAAATTTTCTACCCTTTAATGTAAAGACAATCGCTTGTTTTATATTCATCCCCCCTGTGAAGTGCCAATAATGACAAAACAATAATGAATATCAACCTCCTTTGTTCCACATGAATATATGCGTCAGTATGAAAGTCTTGTGATGTCTCTAATGAATGGTGAAGACAAGACACTTTGCATGTCATTTATCTTAAGAAAATTAACATGTAATGTTAGCCTGTAATGTTAACATGTAGTGTAGCATGGCATTGACATCACCATCAAAGTGGAAATCCCATCTGTTAAAATACAAATGCCAGAGGCAGATGTGTTGAATTTGGGCTGCATGTGTGTAGAGAAGAGAACATCCATAAATTATAATTATCTTGGACATCTGACTGAACACAGAGCAAGCCTTTCCAAAGCAACTGATAAAATTGAAGTGAATATTAAAGCAAGAGCTTTACTCCAATGGCCAGCGGGATCCTTGGGGATGCATGGAGCTCGTGACTATGCCGAGGCAAAAACAATTAACAGTAATTCATGAGTGGAAAAGCATATGAGTTGGCTCTTAGAGAGTCTGCAAGTGAATATGGCCAGGTGGCTGTTTCAACAATTTGCTGTTTTAATCTGAGTAGCAAATGTTATGAAACAAACATACATTTACAGTTGATGTTTAAACCTGTGTCAGCCTACAGGGATGACACTTAAGAAAAAAAAAAAAATCTTTCCTCCTCTGTCTGTACCTCTCCCTGCCCCAATAACGCACTATGCAGCTCCAGACAGTTATGACACCTGATTAGTGATTACAGTGGCAAGTTACCTCATGGTCACAGATTATGTGTGTGTGCATCCATTCACACCCACATAATGTGAGACTACAGATTCAACCCAGCACAACATTATTTTCTGTGTAACTTTCAGCAACAAATAATGTCAGCAAGTACTACACATCCGTGTAAAACTGCATGCGTACTTCATGGCTCAAGGCCCCTGAGTTCATTTCAGGTAGGAGTAATGATTGTTGGAAGACAATCAGGCCAAGAAATCATGCCAAGAAATCATTCCCAAATGAAAATGAACTCCATAAATAAAACCAAAGTTAAGCTCCTCACAGTCTCTCAACACAGGAGGACTGTATCCAGCCCAGCTGTGAGACACTGGCTTAAGCAAACTACAGCACAAAGAGAGCAGTGACCAACCCTCCAGGGGCACTGGAAGGGTGCAGCAGTTGTCAGGCTAAGCGTTAAGCCAAGCTTCTTCATGTTACACTGCTCTTTATACCACAACCGTTAATGAAAGCAGCCTATATGCTAAACATTTACAGCTATACTTTCAAATTTTGGCAGGAATACATGAGGACAGTGAATTCTCGGCATAATTAGCTCTGCGAAGTCCCAAAGCTCCTTTGTCAGTCACACATTGAGGATGATAATGTGGTCTGAATGCCTGTCAGAGTACACAAAGACTCCTCTCCAGCAAAACACAGTCTCAATCCTTGTTTTCCTTTCTAAACTTGCAATGTTTTCCATTCACTACGGAGGGTACTTCTTGACAAAACCAGAGCAAAGATACACATTACCAATTTTACCACACAGTATTTACAAACATTACTCTTGCAGAACCTCATTCCTCGTTTCAAAAATCATAATGAAATAATACAAGCAGTGTGCTAGCATGCAAATGGAGGAGCTGACAGGTATGAGGGAGGACGAAAGGGGAAAACATTATTGACAGTTGTGAGGCTTGTCTGCTCCAGGATGCCATTACGTATTCCAACCTAAGTACACAGTGAAGACCCATGGATAAGGTTATGTATGAAGATCACTGTGGTGTATAAACTAAATTTTCATTGGCAATTTATTATTTATTTCCATTACAATGCACTTCACCAGCAGGGAATCTGTCCATTATGAATTTATCAGATACACTGCTTTATCAAAGTAATGCATACATTTGCTTAGGAAACTATTGTATTCATGCTCCTCATAAAATACTCTTTCTACAGAAATAGTAGGACCAGAAAACTTCTTTTGAGATTCATATGCAGATCTTCACTATGAAACAAAAATGATAATTGATTCATTTCCATTACCATCACCCTGCATTTTTTGTGCCAGGAAAGTCAAATTGACATAAATATTCTGACATTAAATCACAAAGTAATCATCCATTTAATCTCACTTAAATATGCACACACTAATAAAACAGTAGTAAGAACATGCTACCAAATAACATTTTTTAAAACCAATTTGAGATCATTTGTAATGCTGACTTCTGTAAATTCTGAATTACACAAAAATGTGGCATTAAAGAAAAAAACAATAAAATCTATACGTAGAGCTGATCATACTGGAGCAGCTGTGACATGTCATTGCTGTGCATTACAAGCAATATTACATTGTTAATATTCAGCAGTAGGCAATATAATTTGATACACAATATTGTAATAGTTGCTATACTGATTTTAGCAAAGATTCAATCGATGTGGAATGTTAAATGCAAATTAGAGAAGTTTTATTTTGTAAAGCTTTGGCTAAACAGAGATGGGCCTCAGCAAGGACCCAAAGTGCCTTGGAAGGAATGAAATGGCATTAGTGCTTAGCAGTATGTGCCAATGACATAGGATGGACATGAGGAGGAGTCTGAAATGTCCCTTGTATCAGGCTTCAAAGAGGTACCTTCCATCCTTAATCTTAAAAACACTGCCATTTTCACAGATGTTGCTGAAAGAGTTTACCTCCTCTAACTAAGAGGAAAACAAGGTATAGCTGACCAAGCCCATCAGAGGCAGCATTAAGTTGTAGGTGGTTAGTACTCAGTGTTCATAAATACTTCTAAATTTCTATTGAACTATCATATGATTGATACGGGTAGTGATAGAGCAAATCATCCATGGCTTGGTCTGCTACATTATTCTTAAAGTTGATGGCACAAGTTCTGGACAAATCCCCTAGAATTAGCAGATTATAGCCTACTATCCAAATCAAAGTGTGCTCTCCAACACTGTATTACTACATTTCGTTCCGGTTCTACCATTGTTCTGTCCCTATATTCAACATCACTGAAAGCCTTCAGTTAGTTATCTTCACTATCTGCTGGGGTCATGGCCTCACTTCTTCCATTATGCTCTTCTCGTTTACATGACTGGACTCTCATAGTAGTTCTTTTCATTTCCTTTGCCAGATGCAACTCAGTTTGGCTTTTGCAATTATCTTTTATCCCTAATCTTCCTGAATTCCAAGACCTAGTACTTTCTTGTAAATAATCCCTTTTTCCATTCCTCGTAAACTCTTTGTTTACTCCTAACAACCTTTCATCTTGAAATTGCTCTGCCTCACAAAAGTCACTGTCCATGAGTGGTTTGTAGCCTATCCTACATTTAAGAACATGAGGTGATACAGTACAACCACTGTAAAGGAACATCAAATCCATTTATGCTGAAAGTATCAGCATTCACACAGGGGAAAAGCACTTAGAAAAATTTGCCTTTAAGCACAAAGAGATAATGGAGGATAATAACCTTCTCATTCCCTCGGATCAAGTACTGTGCTGTCCAGAATTTCGGCCAAAAGTAAATGCATTTACTCTGTACTTTTCACATACTCACATTTTTAAGGACCCAATTATTTTTCTTGGAGTGTGTTGCCTGTACCTGAATATAAAATATACAGCAAGTTCAAAACACAGTGGCAAGAGCTGCCGTATCAGGCACAGAATTACTTTGTCTCATTTTCTTATATTAAAAAAGAAACTAATTATACTGCAACCAGGATGAGACCTCGGTTCCAAAGGAAAAAAGGTGTCCCATTTATTAATCTACAACAACCTCTTCAGAGACGTCAGGCATTTTGCTCCTCCTTGCACGTCTAGTATAATTTGCCACTAGTCTCTGAAGCTTTATAGTCATCTGTGGAATACTGTTCTCCACTACCAAGGGATTTATTGAATCCCTTGTGAACATTCACGTCTTTTATCTCTACCTGTGGCAAGACATGGGGAGTCTTCAGTGAAATGGACACCTTAACTTCCCTTTGAGTATCAGTGTTAGGAGTACAGGGATGCTGTAAACATCTTGAAACCACCACATCCCCAAAATGCACCTTCAGCAGCCCATTCATCCCATGGAGTCTGCACACACATCCCGTTTGGGTGTTCATTCACAGGAGCAAGACACAGTGGTAGAACTGTCTGATGGAGCCCAGATGACAGGCAGTAGAAAATCTGTGGTGGCTGTCCTCCAGTCTAATTCTCTACTAAAAGAAAAAAAAAAGTGGCATTTCTAACATTCATGGGTACAAAGGAAATGGCCCAGCTCTTGAATATATAACCGAGATGCAGACAATACAGTAAAATGATTTAGCATCAAGATAATACTCGAGACAATGGTCTTTAGCAGACACACTGTTTAGTCCTATCTTGTCCTGAAAGACTGTCTGTGCTGCACACTTATACCAGGTCTTACTTTAGCCCTGTAACTCTATTTATCTTCCATAGCTATCCTTTCTGTATTACCTACACATGCTGCTTGGTTGGAGCCACAGCATTTGTCCTTTTTGTGTCAACATTCATCAACACATAACTAGGACCTCATCACTGAAAAACAAAACTGTTTGCAGTACTTAATAATTGCATCTACTCTTGGCAGAGTACCTGATAAACAGTTCCTTGATACACTCACATATCTGATGGACAATCCATAATCTCAGATAGGATAACTAAACAAAACCAAACCCCAATTTCTCAATTTTAGAAAAACAACTATGAAAAACCAAGTGCACTGACCAGATGACCAACAGGGGAAAGAGAATAAAAAAAAAGTTTCATTTATTGGGATTCCACAATATGCTACTACAAGGTGGATCCTACTTAATTTATTCGTTTTTAGTCCAGTGCAGTAGACTATAAAATCAAGAAATAATTACTGTAGCTACTTTACAGTAACCAACATCTGCTTCTATCTTGCTCAAAATTATCACAGATTTAAACATCAAAATAAAATCCCACATTATGTTCACCAACAGCAAATTATACTAAGTTGCATGTATACAGAAACTCCACAAAGAAATTTGAAATGTTTTTAGTAATGTCTAATGGAAAACTCCTATAGAAGTATATCTGAAAAATTGTATTTCAGCAGCAGCTGTGTTGTTTGTCCAGTTGCCAAACAAAAATTGACCATATGCTTTGTGCATCAGCGAGTAGCTTCATTCTCTTTTCCTTTTTCCAAATGTGCACTTAAAAAAGAAAAAAGAAAAAAGAAAGAAGATAGGTTGTTCCAATATACTACTACTTAGTAAGCTTCATCTGAAACTGTAGTGTGACCCTATAAATGCTATAAGCTGCAGAAGAGCAACAGATAATTCCACAAAAGAAAAAACTTTTATATCTTATCCCTAATACAATAAAAAAACAACAAAAGAATAATAGTGAGTTATTTGATTCTGTCTAAAAATACACTAAGCCAATTTCAGTAGGTATTAAGGAGTAGTGGGGAAGGCCTTGCAAAAAACAGATTTTTAATGAAATAATGAATTTGGCATTTCTTTTTATTTGCCTGCCTGTTTTATGTCGTGAGGGCAAATAATCAGAAAATCTAGAAACTGAAAAAGAAAGGAAACAAATCAAAATACTGCTAGACAAAATACACAAAAATATGAGCTATTCCAGTGCTCCTGCAAGAAAAATGTTTTTTTCCAATCATTCCTCTTATATTGGGAGGGTACTACTCCAGCAGTGTCTGGTGGCCATCTTGATCTAAGCAGTGAAACAGTGCAGTGGACAGAATCCTCTCCCAGCCTAAAAATCACAGCTAGAGAAAGAGAATTGAATTATAAAGGCTAAGCAAGAAACCAGTGTCTTAGATTTCTTTTATTCTTTTCTTGAAAAAGCGAATGAAAAGACATGGATGAAAGGTGAGATGAGGGAAGTGCTAGAAGTTCTCTTTTTAAAAATTTTTTATATAAAGGAAAGCTCTTAGGAAAAGAGAATTGTGGACACTACCCAGGACAGGCCTTGCATAGTTGAGTTTTAGGAACTTTCTCTTTTTAAAATGTTCCAAAACAATTTTTTGGCAAGACAAATGGATTTATAAACTACTTATTTTTTATGGCACGCATTTTCTGCAAATAAATCTCTGTAAGAAAATAATTCTGAATAAATAAAGACTATCTTTATAAAAATAGAAAACGAGACACATTAAAACAAGATTTCCAGTAATCTAAACCAGCTTTGAGACACCAACTGGTTGTTTCGATACCACCTCACTATCCAATTCTAACAGTAGTTGCATGCATTGAATTTCTAAACATTTGTTACAGTTTTAAAAAAAACCTAAGATTTTAGGAATAGCATCCAGGACATTCATTAATTTAAACATAAAAGTGAATATGAACCATGATTGCTTTTGTTCCTGTCATACTGGAGAATAGTCAAAGCCTATTGATCTGAATGAAACGTTGCTTCCGTAAGTAACTAATAAAACTCAATCACATCATTCAAGCTTCATTAGGATTTCATGGAGTAAAGACAGAATAGCTACATTAATAACACAGCTTGCTTAGAGCTCTGCTATTCAAAGCAATATATCATACTACATTTTCACTCATTTTGGTTTCACTTTATGAATTTTTAATCTTTCCAAACCACTTGAAAACGCAGAAAGAAAATGTTAAAATTCAACATTTAGCAATTAGTCTTCCTTGCAAATTGCTGCTTTTAAATATTTTAGATCATTCATATCTAATTATTTTTATGGAAGAAAAAAAAACCACAAAACAAACACTCTTGAATTTTACGTTTACCAACAAAACTAAAAAATTTCTAATGGTTTCTGTCACTGTAAACCCTTATCTATCACCATGTATAATACAGCCAACAATGAGCTATTTTAATTGATACCAAAATGGGAGATGTTCCTATTTTAAGGTCTAAGACCCGTAACAGTGAAGGCTCTGTTAATGGCTATGAAGTCTACCATCAAACCCTCAGCAAGAGAAATCTCCTCTGGAAGGGTCTTGTGTGTGCAATGGTTTTGATTACAGCTGCATTATAACTGGAAGAGGATTTCATGGAAGGTTTTAACGTTTCCAAAGTGTGTGGGTTTAATGGACAAAAGTATTTTGAAATTCTTCACAAAACAGAGTGCCTGTTCTCTAGTCAGGGAAACTTGCCGGTCTGCCCAGCATCAGCAAGACTCAAGTGCTGAGGAAATGCTGCTGCCAGATCTCCTAAATTTCGGTTCTTTATCAGCAGGCCAGACAGGATGCTTATGGATGGGATACATACCAGGAAATAACAAGTTTCAATGGAATTGTGCCTGGACCACAGGATTTCAGTGAAATCTTGTTGCATCCAAGTGATCTTTCACCAGAATTTACACAGTTCCATGAAATCTTAACATTTCAGAGAACTAGCAAATCGCAATTATAAAAAATTTGACTGAAGTTTTTCCAAACAGCTAATACAACCAAACTGCTTATTCTTGGGTATGCATGCAGTGCACATGGGCTTGAAAAGTCTATACATGAGACAGAGAGAAGGGGTCATACATGTATATACACATAAATATAAAGCGATGCAAATTTTGGCTGTTCTTTCTACACAAAAGGTCTCTTCAGATAGCCAATCCAGCTGGCAAAAGTGCCACATGAAGTATCGTAATAGGCAAGAGTAGGCAAGGAATGCAGCCACTTTCCTCCACATAGCAGATGCCGAGCAGAATTTGCACAGCTGCCTCTGAGTTATTCTTTAGAGCATGCTGTAAAGTCACTAAAGATTCAAGAGGATGAGGAAACTAAAGCCAACTACCCCTATAACATCATTAACTGACACCAGCCAAAACCAGAGCACGACATCTATAAGAAAATCTGCAGCCTCATCATGTTCTGTAGGTAACAGTATTAGTGTTGTTGGGAGTTTTTCAGACTTAGGTATGGGCAAGCTTCAGCTACAGAAATAATCCAGTTCACGCTGATAACTTGTGTGAGATCACCTATGTTAGATGCTGCCATTGAGTAAGATCACATCAGCAAATGTAATACATCTATGCTAAACCATGATGTGCGCACAATTAAAAACATCAGTCATGATGTCTCGAAAACATCCACATTAGACAAACTTTTAGGTATCAGTCTCTTGGGAGTAAAAAAGCAGCAAGAACTATTTAACACTCCTATTTGGTGGGGGGAGGTCAGCAAAAGTACACCTTTAAGCACTGCAATCATGCAAGCACTTATCTGTGAACAGAATTTGGCACATGCAAGTAACCAAACATGAGCCAATAACTGAGCCCATAACTGAATGCAGCTGTTCATCAAAAGCTGGTAATTCTGCCCCATCCTGCTCCTCAGTTTAGTACAAAGAAACCACAAATCCTTTAACCTAGTGTAAACATAATTCCCCAAAGTGTTTCCAGTACAACATAAGTAAACTTATATCCATCAACATTTGATTTAAAAACCAGAAGCAAGCAGAATGATACAAAAGTATCATCCCTTACCAAATGAGGTGATTTATCAGTAAGAAGTACTTTGGTATGCTACATACACATGAAATCATCAACTGATTACTTGACAGCTAAGAACAAGTTTTCCTTTGCAAATGGAAATTAGGAAAGCCTACTTTTATAGCATTTATTAGAAGCAATTCAATTCTATTTGCTTTAGTATTCTGTTGGGTTTTTTTTAGTTGAGGCATTATCATAATGCTGCTAGTTCTTAAAAAGTGATGGTACTTTATCTGTGTTTTATATAGGGTTTTCTGTAATTTGCAAGGGTATTCTAGCATCTTGCAAATGACCTGAATTGTTCAGGAAAATATCACCCTTTCAATATTCTGGGATTTGCAGGGAAACTATTTTAAAAATTGTTTTAACTCTGTTCAAATTTATTATTAATTTGATATTAAAAATAAATGAACAATAGTTTATTGTCTAGAATGAGCAGCAAGGTATCCTTTTAATCAGGCTGAGAGATGTGTAAGAATATGGTTATTACTGACAAAAATGGACAGCTACTAATTTCATAATTCTCGCACTGTGACACTGTATATTCACATTAACATTCCCTATTTGTCAGCATATTTGAATCTCATTAGGAAGAGCGCCTAATTAATGCTTCATAAATAAAACATATTCTGTCAGACAAGCAGAGATCATCTTGAGACAAAAACTCGCAAGAAAAAAGGGTCTGTCCCAGCTGTCATTAATTGAGTTTCCAAAACAAAACACATTTGGGCTCCAGTATTTCAAAAACTTTTATGGGCTGACTTTTCATGGGGAACTGTCCCACTTGCTGACTGGGGTACTGCAGCTCAGCATGTACTTCAGACATTGACAGAGACACCCCATATGAGAAATTTAGCAACACCTTGCTCTAAAGACTCAATCCTGAACAAATGTCACTTTGAGACTAACGAGAATTCTGAGCAAATAACAAATCTATGATTCAGCTCTGAGACTGCAAAAAAATTGACTGAATTCCTCTGTCAGAGAATGCAAAAACATATCTAGCCAGGTACTCAATATCCATAGAGCATCAGCAATGACAAGGAGAATGCTAAGAACTGAACAAATAAAAATTGGATTTGTTGTAAGTTCTGAAATGAGTACTGCAGGGATAATAGAAACAGCATGAACTACAGTGGTAATTCAGCAAAGACACAGAGGGACGTGAATCCTTCAGAAGAGACAAAGACAGGTGAGAGATGATAGGGTTACTCTCCGTATTAACGATGTGATATACTGCCAAGAAATGATAAATGATTACCAGAGTCAAGTTAAATCAAAGTAACTTAGAGGATGGATGGGAAAAGAGGTTTTGCTGCAATATGGCAACTGTCTTTCTGCAGTGCTCTGATCACCCACATTCAAGAACAACTAACTCCCATGGGAACACATGCAGAAGGGCTAATAGGATGGTCAGGTGCATGGAAAGCCTACTTTATGAATGATGACTAGAGAAGCTTGGCTTACTAAGCTTACCAAGATTAAGGCTGAAAGGAGGTATGATTGCTAAAACGCACATTACAGGAACATGGTGCTAAATACTTCTATATAAGATAAAAAAGATGGAAGCACACAGAAGGAGTGAATTAAACTGTGTATAAATTTATGTCAGAAGTTAGAAGAAGGTTTGTAACTATTATAGTAACTGGACAGCCTCTAGTTCTTGGAAGCTCTACAACAGTCTTCCATTCACTATGAGAAAATACAGGAATCAAAAAAGCTTTTCAGATTTTGAGACAAGGCTGGGTACGTTTGTGAAAGATATGACAGGGTGCCTGTAAAAGCAGAGTACTGACCCACATCTGAGCTCCTGTGAGGCATTGCCATGTAACCTGTAGAAGCTGCATGTTCCCCATTCATTGCAATACCCATGAATTGCAAGGACTAGATGGCACTGCTCTATTAATTCCACCAGAACCCTATGAAAAAGGCATTAAGAAAACATATCACACTCTGCACGTGAGCAGACAGTGGAAAAGCAGGGCTGTGTTTTGTATGCTAAAGCCATCAGTTGGCCTGATCTTGCATGTTTTATTCATCTAAGCAGCTTCAAGGCAGTTCCGCTTCTCTTATGTGGCAGAATACCAAGTCCTCAGCTAGCTTTCCAATGTCCTAAAAAAAGCCTGTGATGGCAAAATCCTGATTTCATTCAGCAGAAGTGACTTTTCTTCTGTCTGATCACAAATCAGATTATTTTGAAAGCCTACTACTTAACTACCACAATATTCAGTGTTCTCTTTCTTACTGATTTCAGTGGCAGAAGGACCAGGTAGTTGTTTTTCATCTTGTTTTTATTCATGTTTCACTATTAAACATAATGATTTCTTTTATAAAAAAATGAATTTTATTACAACAAAAAACAAATCACAGAAAATCTTATTAACTCTTCTGCCTTATGGAACATAACAGCTTAGAGAGAATGCACATCTGCCTGAAAGTTCAGTAGGCAGTAGGTAAAAGCAGATACGCTTGTACGGATAGCAGATCCAGTAGGACAATAACAGATATAATTTTATAAGTTTATTAAAAATATAATCCTATTCATTGGGCAATTCTGGTTAATTACATTTATTCATTAAAAACTGACATTAAATGTGTTCTGGAGTTGCATGTATTTGCATACATAGCATTGAGCCTTGCAAAACAAAAATAAATATTCAGCTGTAACGGATGCTCTTACAACTATGAACCTAACAGGTTTTACACTAGATCTGTTCTGATTTCCAAATTATAGGCATGTTTATTCTAATAAGCAAAAGCACACCAGAAACTTCCCACTGTATGAACAGTGTGCACACAGAAGAATATTTACTACAGCTAATACAGTCATCAAGAAAGACAAACAACCCTTCTTGATAGATCACTGTCACAGTAACACCTACTTCCTCCCCTCGGACACTACCTTAACATGTGATGTTGGAGGAGATGGATTAACACAATGAAAGTCCACAGCATCTGAAGTCATACAAGAAGTATTCTAGCAGAGATATTAAGAACATCTTTGGGCTCAAGATGCCTCTCATGTGCGTTCATCAGATGATCAGAAATAAATTATTAATGGAAGACTGGAAGAACTAACATTAGACTTTCAATTCTGATGTACAAGGGGCAGAAGATTTTCTGTGTGGGTTTTTTGGGGGGAAAGCAAGGGAAATATTGATAGCTTGAAATGGTTTATGTTCATTTTACAAGCAAACTGTAAAAATAATCTGGTTACAAAGACAGGCTTGGCCCTCTTTTTGCCCAGAGAAAGCTGTTTTAGAAACTCATTGTTTAATGAAAAACGTATGCAATTTGAAAATTATTTTTGAGTCATATGGAATATTATCGGAAAAGCACTGACCCAGATTCAGTGCCAGCATGAAAAGAAGTCTTACAAATCAATTTCCAACCAGGCAGCATTTTTGAAGTTGTTTACCTGTCTACTAAAACAAGCTTGCTTCTGACCTTTCTCATACAGCCTAGCCTGTATGGAGCCTAACTGTGAAAAATGATGCCATGAACTTTTAATTTAAAGATTAAAACAGCTGAAGCAAAAAGCAAAATAGCTTCATTATTTGGGGACATAAATCACAATTAAATAAAAGATGAGAAAGCAAATCCAATCCTGAAACATTCCTAGCTTAATTCAGTATTTCTGTTTCTCCAGCAGTAACTTACAGGAGAAAAAGAATGGGCAATATCTGGGTGTTACTATGTGCTCAGCATTTTGAAAGTCCAGTTACACATGCAGTCTTACTGGCCCTCCTAGGCAAAAAGATGTCTGAAAAAATGAGTCATGTGGAAGTGATGGTGGTGGGGTCAAAAAAATTAATGTCAAGAGAAATTAATCCCCAAATCTTCTCACAGTGTAGAGTAAAATAAGGGAAGATAGGGTAGTGCTTTGAATTGAAGAGATTTGTTGACTGACATCAGCAATAGGACTAAGTGTGTCCAGTAAGAAAATGCCAGTCAATTATGGTGGCATTTTCAGTGAAAATAGCTCAGCCGGAAACGACAACAGAAGGTGGCCCCCCATGCATCCTTAGACCAGGCCAGAAGTCCCCTAGGTCTGTGTCAGATTAAGGCTACAGATGCAAAGATCATTCCAGTAAATCACACCTCATCACTAATTTTGGGATGAATTTATTCAAAGATGGCCAATATTGGAAACTTTTACAGGCAAAGCCAAATGTTTTGCCCAGATCCACCATGGCTCTTGTGGTAAATCTGCTGAAGATAATATTCCCTCTGACTGTTACTTTCATTCTGAATTTCCTGCTTTCTCTCAAATGCAGACTCCCCTACATTGTAAGTTCATCTTACACATGGAAGAGCAGAAGGAAATGTACAGCAGGAAATGTTAGTAACAAATTCTAAGATAAAGCAAGCCTTCTCTTTTCATAACAGCTTTTCCTTAAACTCACCCTGCTCCTATGCATGAAAATTACAATCAATTTCCTCTTACAAGAAAAGCCAGTTGAAAACTTACAACATAAATCTTCTTAAAGCTAACATGAATCTTTTCGTTAGAAAAGATGGACTTTAGAAACAGGCTTTCCGAACACCTATTCTCCATTTTTTATGAACATCTTCCATATCATTTATTCAGCCAACTTAAAAACTGCTGAGTAGCTTTTTAACTACTCTTGTGTTAGAGGAGCTCTAGCACAGAAACATACAAATTTTCAATCAAAAGGAAGAACTATGTTTCATTTAGCATAAAAAAATCTAAGGAAATTCATACGTTACAGAAGTGTTGAACTAAGAATAGAACAGACACTAGAATAATGCTACTTAGCTCTTACATCAGTATAGGAAAGGCATACCAAATGTCAGATTTCTACTTAAAAGAAAGTGTGCTAGGTTTATTTAAACTAAAGTAAGAAACTGTCTGACCAATCTGCAAAGATCCACAGGAGTCAGCAGAACTGCAGTGACTAAAATCAGCAAAGGATCTGTCCCAGTGTGTATATGTGGTTGGGTGCAGGCATTTGAATGCTTGCTTACACGCCTGCCAAAAAGATTTTCTGCTCTTCATTGCACACCAAGCTGTGTTTTAGCAAGGAAGTTATCTATATGAAAGAGGAAGAGATGGAAACACAGAATGGTGGCTCAAATTGGTTTTAGGGTGTACCAGTATTATTTCCAAATCTACGAGCTAAGAAAACTGCAGGACACAAGAAGGATATAACATTGCACAATATCCACAGGTATCTGCTTTGTTTCATCTACTACCTTTTTTCTTCACAAAAGCAATTCCTTAATAAAAGAACACAGAGAGAGCACAGTTCATGCACAGTGTTGCAGCTTTGCAAGTTGGGACTAATTTTGAGGTCTTTAGTCAGACTGAAGACCTCAAAAGAACTCAGGATTAAATTAAATTTTCAGCAATGGCTCAATAACTTCTACAGCATTCTGAGAATAGCCTCTGAGAAGCTTCCTCAGAATCAAGCAGAAATACAGGGTTAGATTCTACCTTAAGAACATACCCAGAATAACTACTGAGAACCTGTTGGAGTTATTTCAGAATTACACCATGGCAAAATACAACTACATTCTGGCCTAGCTGCAGTGCAATGGAGTATAAATTCAGCATTCAGCCATCTACATAAAATGTCTGGTTCCTTCCTTGGCAGAACAATATAATGAAGTACAAAATTAATGGATGACAGTAGCTCAAGTCCTGTCACTGGAGTTTATGCTGCCCACAGATTACTCAACATAATTACATCTCTAAGAATAACAAGTTTATTTTCTGATGTAAAAATTCACAGTAAACGTATTCATAAGAGAGTGAATCAGTCCTGAAGTAGATGCTGATAACATCTGATGGGGTGATGAAGGGACTTTCCCAACCCAAATTAATTGACATTCTTTTATCTGTTACTTCCTTTTGATCTTAGTGCTGAGAAGCTGTGCACTATTCAAGCCTGAGCAAGGCACAGCTTAGTGCCCATGCACACATTATTTTCTCACTCAGATTTCACTGAAATTATTCTGAGTCATCAAACACATTCCTGGTACCAAAATCACACATTCTGTTTTAACAGGTACTCCACTTTTATTATTTAATACTTGTATTGAGGTAGCAATTCAAGGTCAAACAGGTCAAAATAAATTTGTGCTCTGTGCTGCACTAATACGGTCAGTCAGCGAAACTGCTGGGCTGCAGTTTGATTGCATTGATAGAAAATACTTTATCACTAGCTATTAGTAACTGTAGCAATATCCCCAGGAATTAGCTATTTGCATACCATCCCTACAAAACAACAGATACAACAGTGTATCTGAAGTGTGATTTGCCAGCAATAGGAAAGTATTAAGAACTCCTTCAGAGAGTACTCTCCAGAGATTCTGTCCCCTGCCTCCTCCCAAATGCTTAGAACTTTGAAGACACTCCTCAGTACCTTTCAGGTCTAACACTAAGCCAAGTGTTACTTGGTAATAAGAAGACCTAACAGCTTTGTATATTTGAGAGCTGCTGAAAGATTTTCATATTCCTTTCAGTGAAGTTGGTGAAGAAATAATGAAGATGGGTTGTGGTCCTCTGTGAGAGGTAAGTGATTTAAACACTGCAATAAAGCCTTCAAAAATATAGGCCATTCACACATAGTATTGGTACAAGTGATGAGATGCCTAAATATATAGAAAAAGTATATTAGCAGGTCAAAGATATTAGGGTAAGATGGTGTATCTCTTACTACAGGAGAAGCAAGAGATAATTAGGGCTCATTCTGTACCACCATATAAGGCACAGAATAATGTCTGTCATTAATGCAATTCTTCAATATTTTTGATAGGAGTGCACTGTGCTGCAAAGTATCTGCTGGGAAAAAGACATCAGAGGAGATACTGTTCCAGTTTGTTTGTTGTTTTCATATACGCAGAATAAATCCTAAAAAATCACAGGCACATTTGAAACTCTTCTTGTATAATTTCCAGAGTCGTTCTCTTCTTTGTTTGATCAATAGCTTTGAATATACTGAACACTCCAAAGCTCAAACTAGCAAGTGTTTATATGCACACACAGCACCTGGAAAGCTGTCCCTCCCTGGCAACAACAGCTGTAAAGATCATCATTACTGCCTCTGCTGTTCCATGTTCTGGAAAGAATAGGCAGGAAATTAGAGGAGAATTGTCTCATGGGGAGAGGCGAGGTACAGGTGACATGCAGTCAATCCCATGGTAACTGCGTATTTATATCATTCTTAATGGTCTTACATCATTTGAACAGAATTACTATACAGTTTTAAGCAGGTCTAAGTGGCTTTTCTTTTAATACCATTCTTGAAAAGATCTGAGTCAGTAATTATCCTTCTAGAAGAGAATAATAATAATAGGGAAGGTTATTATTTTCATTTGTATGGAATAAATGCTGTGCAGACAGAGAAAGACAGCCTAAAGTAAGAGTAAGATTTAAGAGGCAGTTAGAATGAATGGGGTGCCAGGAAAGATGAGGCAGTTTCAGAGATACATTTTCATACAATCTACATGTACAGAGATTCTGTCCAAACACACAAGGAAATTCTCCCATTATACATGCAATGAAAATGTGTCATCAAGAAAGCATGCAAAAGATTTGAACTTCTGGCTCTATGAAGATGTATCAAAAATGGTTGATTCAATTGAATTTTTGTTATTTCAAAGACAGCAAATTAACTCCAAAACCAGAAACTTTCCCTGACAGTAATTATTTGTCATTGTTTTGCAAAGAAAACAGGAAAGAATATGAAGATCAGAAAAAATGTGTTGGGATGTGATCCTTTATATTGTCCGATTACTGCGATTTTTTCCCAGTTAGGAGTTTTGTGGTAAGATTATCCCATGCCCTCCTTCTTTCCCTGCCTAAAATGGGAAAAAATAGAATTTTCAGAGTAGCCAAAACAGATTTACCTATTGTCATTTCAGAAGCTTTATGTGTCAAAAAAAGCACATTTATTTCATCGATAATAAGCTTGTACTACCCTAAAACAAGTGTGTCTATGAAAAAAGGGCACGTTTTACTGCAATATTGGTGAAAGATGTGGCTTAATTGTATGATCAGAGCAGCAACTTACTCTGGTGTATGTCAGCTATTTAATACAAGTGCAGTAACGCAGTCACAAGCAGACAATAAATATTTTTCCATACAAATGTTATAAAGACATTTAAGAGAAACAAGACATTCAAGTAGCAAAAAAGAAACAAAAGAACTAAGACAAATTCCAGTACCAATTATATCATAATCTGAAAGAATAAAAGCTAGTGTTTTTTCAAAGTCAGAGAAAATGGCAGATGTTTTCCCAAAGCAGCTGGAAGTTGCAAAACAAGTTACGATTAAAACAACAGAAGGAACATCTACAGTGAAAATGAACGAACACTCGTCTTCAACCTCAGGGTTTAAAGAAAACTCTTCGCCTCCTAGAAGAGTAATGATCCATTTTGTCTATTTAATGAAAGGCATATGCATCAGCATGATGTACATGCGTAAAGGATTGACATCAATGAGAAATTCACAATATTCCCTTGATAGCAGCTGTCTTAAGATCTGCACATTGTAAGGAAACTGCTGCACAGTCATGCTTCCCATCCTTACAGCCTGTACCCTTCCACCTCACTACCCAGAAAAACGTAAATCAGAAAAATTAAATTTTCCCCAAGAAAAATACTAAGAAAAATTGAAAGAAAGATGCTTCACATATTTACTGTCTTCCTAGGAAAAAGAAAAACCAAACAACTGCCTTTATAAAACTGCATTCTCTAAACCCAAGAATAAACTTACTATCCTTATATGGTGGATGGGAAACACTGAAGTAATTATAACGATACTTTTTCGTTTCCTCGTCTGTTCACAAGCTGTATGGGAACAAATTGTATAGTGTCTCCCTTAATCACCACAAACACACTAAGTAGGGCTTATATTAGTGTAAGTGTAATATGGGGGGACATTTTTACTTCTACTTAACTTTGCCCTCACTGATTTTCCTTTACTGTCTCATTTTTTGTTATCTGTTTTGTAAGTAATAGGCCACTAAGATAATCCTGAATTCCAGAGCTTCCATCCACTTGGAATACAAGTATTTGCAAAAGTCAGACTATCATAATGCTTAGTAAAGCATGCCTCCTAAAAGGAGCTCAACACACATACACTTTTTGTATCTAAGAGAAAAGCAGGTATAAGGCCTCCTAAACTTCTTTCTTTGTTTTGGTGTGCTCCTGAGCACAAATACTCCCATTTACTAACACAGTAATTCCATTCAGAAAAGTACAACTAGAAAGATGTCTCTGGGGTTTTGAAGTACCTGGCTTTGCATAGTGCTGGTTACTGGTTGATGCTAACCATTATTTACACTAATGAATATTTATTTTAAGTAAATCCCTTAATTTGCAGTTTATGGTAAGTTGTCTTTGGGAAAAAAACCCAAAAGAATAGCACTGTTTTGACTTTGCATTGCTAGGAAAACAAATTACTACATGTGCTTTGTGGTTCTACTGTAAGAAGGCTACTTACACTGTCACCTTTCTGCCAAAGGGAGTCTGTCCTGGAAATTTTCTGCAAATAACCTGATGTGCGAGAGAAGAGGGAACTGCAGAGCAGACCAGACTGGTAACCTCTAACAACTGCTAAATGTGAGGTATGTTCCAGATCATCTGACAGGGAGAGGCTGAAATGCTAAGAAACCCCTTCATGTCCTACATCGCATCTGCATGCAGTCCTGAGATACACTTTGTTCTACATGCTGTAAGACATCTTCACTGCTTTCAGTGTAGGGAGCACTTAGAATATCATGTCTTCAGTCAGAAATGCACCTCCCAGATGGGGTTTTACTGCAGTGTTCAGTAGCTGGTGCTTAGAACTGTTCTGAGAGGTTAGTCTTCAAAGAATCATAGCACTTTTTTTTGAGAAGCGTGCTTTTCAGATCTTCTGCAACCAAAACTAAGCTCAGCAGCCTCCATCTATTAATAATCACTTAGTTTTCAGCTGGCAGAGTTTGATAAAATTATGTGAAGTTCATCAGCTTGTTCTAAACATAATCTTTAAATGCATTAAGGAAAAATTCAGCTGTTCATTCCCAAAAGCCATCTTTTGAAAGCAGGCAATTCTTATCCTCACTTGGGAAAACATAGCTGCAAAGACTTAAACTGGATTTACAATTAAGGCTGCAGGAGTATGACCTCCTACTAGAACACACAAGTGATGCCAGTCTGCGTTAGCATCACAGTGCTCTTTTTCTGCAGGGTGGGCAAAACACAGTTGCAGAGCTGGTATTAATTTTGTGACAAGGAGACAAAATTTTGAAAGCAGGCAATTCTTATCCTCACTTGGGAAAACATAGCTGCAAAGACTTAAACTGGATTTACAATTAAGGCTGCAGGAGTATGACCTCCTACTAGAACACACAAGTGATGCCAGTCTGCGTTAGCATCACAGTGCTCTTTTTCTGCAGGGGGCAAAACAAAAGGTATAATTTCCTACATCAGCTGACTGTTAACAGCCTCTACAGAACAGAATTCTTATTAGTCAATTTTATGTCTCAGTTTCTTCATTCTGGAATGAAACATAACAATTTGAGAAGCTTCCAAAAAAAAGACCTCCCACACCCCCCCCCTCCCCCCAGCCACTCCTCTACAGAATTCTTATTAGTCAATTTTATGTCTCAGTTTCTTCATTCTGGAATGAAACATAACAATTTGAGAAGCTTCCAAAAAAAAGTGATTATAGAATCCACGAATCTACTGCTTGCTTTATTCAATGGGTGGGGATTACCATGCAAACTGCAAGAAGGGTAGCAACTGAGAAGAAAGTGAGATGTCTGATTTTTTTATGCTGAATAATCAGGAGCATCCCCCATCATTTCCTATTTATGCCTTTGTCCCATTTGAGTTTTTATCCACCATGATGTTTGAACAATAGAAGTCAATGTGGACCTATATATACCACAGAAATCAGTTTCCATGCATTTATTTTTGACATTTCTCCCACAATCCACCATTTACTCCAGAGAAGAAATCTAAGATATATAATTTACATTATGCACAGTTTGCTGATCAAATGAGAAATCATTCCACTTTTTAGTACCAAGTAGAACATGTTTCAGTAAAAGCCATGCTATTACCCACTTCCTTGCTTCCCTCAAATGCCATGGGCAATGACTCACTGTTGATCTAAAAACAGCTTTTATCTTGAATAAAACATAGGAACCCAGCTGCTTATTTACATGCAAACCCATATTTTTCAGTTTCTGTTTGAATAAAAATGATATGCTGGCAGGAGTGATCTGATAAAAACTTCTGTAGGACCTGAAACAAAGGAACCTTCCCAATCCTCAAATCTTGGACCTTCAGTAACCATAAGGACACACGGGTCTACAGCCTTGGTAACATGACAGTACTAGCTGCAGTCCTAGGTGTATTTCTCAGTTTAACTCACAGTTTCTTGAGTATCTTTTGTCTTCTAGTTAGGTCTTACAAGGGAGAGACTGTATATTCACCATCTACTTCTTGCAGGGTGAAAACCCTGTTGTTCCTGACAGTCATGCATTGCTTTTATGCAGACTATGTAAGGGTAACTAGAAGTGTCCTTTCTTTTTCTTATAAAATCAAGCCATAATCTGTTGCAAATTAGGTAGATTCATTAGCCAGTGAGACTTATGCTATTTTATATACACATACGTAATCTCTGCCCTGAGGCTTTGGTTTTGGCTATTTGTGTATTGTGGATACACAATTCAACTATAGTAAAAAATTGGTAGTGGCATGAATGGGTTACGTGAGCTGAGGGGAAAAGAAGAGCCAAACTTACACATAAAAGATCTGAGGTTTTGGACACAACTGGTTCCAATGCATTTGGTTAGTAATTTAAATCCTATTAACATACTAAAACATATTCAAGACTATCACAAGACCTTATCTTTTCCTCTCCTTTGCACTTCACAGCTGCTCTGCACTTCAAGGTAGAACCTTACGGTCCTTTGAAAGAAACAGGACTGCTATCTCCAGCTGCATGGTCTGGTTTGAAAACGACTGAAAGTACAAGGTCTCCTGCTCTATTATGCAGAAAGCTCTTGTGCCTTATGCACTAGGTACAAGTTGTATGGTACAGTTGGTTAACTGCATACATACAGGTGACAAATGCAGCTTACTCTCACATCCTTGTATCTGGTCTAGGTATACAGCTGCTAAATTCGGCTATTCCAATAGTGTTTCCTACAGGAAACTAAGTGCTAGCTTCTCATCAGCATCATTGCAACATTATTTAATACTATCTTTGACCCATTAATTTTATTAATAAGAAAAAACTAAAATCATACTGTGCAGAATTCTGTCTCCTTTGAATTCAATTTTAGAAGTTGTGGACCATCTGGAGGAATAAAACATGAATTCAGGTCCTTGAGTTCAAGACAAACAATATGCCTTGTGTGTTCAATAGTGCAGCTAGAAAGAAGCAAGCAAGCAGTGTCCCCCAGTGTTCAGGAACGTAAAAACAAGGTGCAGAACAGTCACAGCAGCTCAAGCAGCAGTCTTAAACTGAGGGTACACCATTCTTACCGTCTTGTAACAGTCAGCATTGGCTTCAGAGGGAAAACAAGGCTTGGGATGGCAAGGACAGCGAACAGCATAGAATCATAGAATAGTTTGAGTTGGAAGGGACCTCTCATCATCTAGTAGTCCAAATCCCCTGCCGTGGGCAGGGACATCTTCAACTAGATCAGGTTGCTCAGAGCCCCGTCCAGC
>NW_008794154.1:2982981-3013208 GCF_000699145.1 Aptenodytes forsteri | reverse complement strand
GTTGCCCCGACCCTGGTGCAGGACCTTGCACTTGGCCTTGTTGAACCTCATGAGGTTCACACAGGCCCCCTTCTTGAGCTTGTCCAGGTCCCTCTGGATGGCATCCTGTCCCTCAGGGCATGTCGACCGCACCACTCAGCTTGGTGTCATCTGCAAACTTGCTGAGGGTGCACTCAATCCCACTGTCTATGTCATTGATGAAGATATTAAACAGTACCAGTCCCAATACGGACCCCTGAGAGACACCACTCGTCAGTGGCATGTTCTAGTGCCACTCAGAATGAAGACAACAAATGGTAGAGCTGTCATGTGCACATGCAGGCACTGCTACCAAGGAAAACATAGACATAGACAATATGGATAGTTGGTGACTAAAGCCACAGTTTCTGTAAAGAATCCCTTATAAAAGGAAACTACGATCAAAAGTAAACATTTCAGGCTCAGTTCACTGAATGATAAGCATTAAACACTTTTTCTCACCTCTGACAAGTCACATCTTTCTGCTGAATTCAGAAGAGACCTCACTGCACCCTGACAAGTATGAAACTTTTCCCCTGTTAATGACAAGGACATGGCAGATGAAAAGAGCATTTGTGGTCTTCTCCTATAACGTAACTCATTTAGAAAGTCTCAGAACTGACTAAAGCTTAAAACTAGTACTCAGAATAAGGTGGCTGTCCTACTATAGGACAACATGAATCAATTTTTATTACTCATTCTCATTCTCAAATCTGTCTGAACATCTGTATTTTGTTGGGATTTCAAATGTGATTGTTCAGACAGAATTAGAGAAGGATTTACTGTGTGTGAGAGGAGGTTCTGGTATGATAAAAGGAAGAAAATCAAAGCTTTACAGTGTCTCTTATGACGCCATTTGAGAATTTTAACTTTCATTCTACTCAAATGCACCTTATTTGTTGCTTTTTATAACTGGTTCAGGGCTGCATAGTTCATAGCTCTCTTCTCATTTTCACTTGTGTAAAATTTCACTGACTTCAGACAGCAAGGCTGATTTCATATTCTAAAAAGAAAGGCCAGTATATTTCTAAGTAAAGGTTAAACCAGAGTAATTAAAGAAACATTAATCTCGATCGCATACAGTTACCTCTCTGCCAAAAAGCTGGAGATCATGTGAGGGTTAGTGAGATATAAGCGTATTTTACTCTGCTTTGTTCAGTCATGATATATCGAGTTTAGTTTTTCTTGACAATACTAAGCAGTTTTGGTCTATTTTTATCTTCTCAAACACAGGATAATGTCCCTAAAAGCAGAGTGAGAACATCAAAACAACTTCTGTAGACAAAGTTCAGCCATTGGAATCAAGGAACCCAATCTTTGTAAAAAGCTCCTCAGTACATGCACTAATGCCAGAAAATGGCTTTTAGACTTGCTATCTTGCAATACTAATGCACGAAACAATCAATTAGAAACCTGTATCCTGTCAGGAGATATAATGCTGTTAAAAGATCTCAGGGAAGTGGAGCCAAGATGCCTGAAGCCAAAGAAAGGTTTCCTCTCAGGAAACAGTTTGAGATAGTCTTGAACTAATTATAACAGAACTTGGAAGAGGCAATGAGATTTTTCAAAATAGGGAAATCCTTACTCCTTAAATTAACTGAATTTACTTAGGAAATAAAAAAAAGGCAAAAATTAAGGATGGAGGGAAGCATTTGGCAAGTTGTCAACGGGAATACTGAAGGATTTTCCTTTATGAAGTGTAACCTTGAACTACTCTGGATTTGCTATTAAGCTAATACTTGTCTACAAGTTTTGGCACTATAGAGCTATCTCTTTTCCAGCACAGGGAGAAGGGATACAGGTGAATGGTATACATTCAAGATAGCGGCTGAGGTGTGAGAAGATGAACATCAGGCCATTTTTCAATTTGTTTCAATTTCTTTCCTAGTTTGGTAGCTGGTGAGCATCAGGTTATTGCAATGTTTGTCCTTTTCTTTATGCATTGCCAGGACTACTGGCACAGAATATGGGCTCATTTTCCAACTTGCTTTTCTGTTTTTTTCATCTCTCTTAATTACCTGTAAATTTATACTGCCGATATAACTTTTCCACTCTAAATGTCTCTGAGTTCTGACTTAGCTGCTTTCAGCAGAAAGCCTGGTACCAGAAGTATGTTAGATAACTACATGTACATAGAAAAATAAATAGCTATGACTCACAAAACAAAACAGATCTTGCTCACATGCCCTGTGCTAAAAAAGCCAAGTTCTGCTCTTAGTCACCCCTTCGCAGGGGTGACAGAAACCCCAACTAAGGTCTTATACCACCACTGGATACAATGGAGTTCACATTCATTTTCACAATTAAATGGTAAAATTGGGCTAAACAGATCTGGCTGAGTAAGTAAGGGAAGAGTGAGTTAGCTGCATTTCTTCACTAGAGACAGTTTTTTCTTAAATGAAATCCTTCAGTCACAACTGAGGTCTGATACTGGTAACTACCTTGGAAAACAAACACTGCTAATAGTCATGTTAACAAAACATTCCTAATTGAGACATGCTAATTTTCCAAGTGCGGACTTCCAGTTGACCATGGTCATCTGACATCCTGAATGCAGTTTAATCTCTCCAGTTAAAAAATCCTTTCACGTGATACAGCCAAGACAAGTGGAACAACTGTCTGTGAAGTCATGTGAATGCCACAAAGCCTAAATGTATATTCAATAAAGAAGCTTTACTCAAAGAGCTGGAGGGTAGGAATGACTTTGAAAAATGACAAGTAGCAATCAAGTTAAAAAAGCTGCTCAGATCAACTGGTTGACCTAAACGCATTGCTATTTCCACACAAACAAATAAAGAGATATGGATAAAAACAACTTTTGCATTGCATGTGTAAGTTGTTGATGGGAAATAGAGAAACCCCCTCTCTCAGCAGCAGTGTGAAAAGTAGCACATGTGACGGATTAGTAAAAGTTGGCTGGAGAAATGGTGACAGTGATGTCAGTTGAGCCATAGGCATGCCCTCTTTCCAGCTTAGTTCAGTACCTTATTAACTAAGTAATACATTCATTAGATTGATGTAGCAACTAGATTTTTCCTCTTATTGCTTAACAAATCATATTACTGTAATGAATCAGGTATACTCATTTTCAGAATAAACTACAATCACTGTTAATTTTCATCCTATTAAATTCAATGGAATTACTTAAGTGCTTCGTCTGGAATTAGTACTAGTTATCAGTATGGCTAATGTCAAGTCATTTGAGCGATTTTACCACATACTTCTTGTCTTATGTTTGGCTTTATATAATGAAATAAAAATGACATTTTGACACAGTATGAGGTAAAATGCCTTCTTTCTCAGTGTCTGCTCAGTTTAAGTATTTCCTCTGTGTATTTTCCAGAGCGGGTGTGTGATCATGTTTTTCCTGCAGATTCTCCTGCTGTTTAACAGTGAATAATCAACTGGCACGCCACAAAAGTAGAGCAGCAATCTCAGCAAAGACTAATGATGCTTTAAAGGACTGCTAATAAATATACACAGTGTGAAAAAACTGCTTTGAATTGGAAGAAACTAGGCTAAGTACTGATTAGTTCCTGTGGGTTTCAGACAGCCATTTTTTTCAGATATAATGCCACCAGTATTCACTACAGGACACAGAGAAAGGGCCTGACAGAATATTTTTTCTCATGTACCACCAGCAGCCATAATTCTTGTTATGCTAGTCATAAAAACAAGACAAAAAGTATCATCTTCATCATAGGGAAAGAGTATACAAGTATTTCTCACAAAATCATACCATCATTTAAATCTATGCATGTGAAAGAGAAGAAATTTAAAATTTAATGTAGAGTGAATATAATTTCTATAAAAAAACCAAGTTCATACTATGACTTAGAGGAGAAAAACACAAGCAAATAGATAAAATCTACAATAAACCCAAAAGTTTCATGCATAAATGTACATATTCCTTACAAGTGGTATTGACTTGAGCTTAAAATGTTCAAGGGTGAAACTTACTACGCAAATTATTTTTGAAGCCTCAGTGAGGTTTAAATAAATGCCCCTAAATGTCAACATTAAGGGACATTTTAAGAATAACTAGAATTTTCTGCATAAGAGAAAATGATCCTGGAAAAAAGATCCCCACTCTGTCCATGATTATTATTAATCACATCCAGATTCTTTATGTGCTTAAAGTCAAGCATGACAAAATCAAGCAGCATCTAGCTGCTTTGTTGGAACCAAGCAGAATGCCAAGTACCTTTCAGCATGAAGTCCTCAAAGGTTTTATGGTTCTCCTAGGAGTATAGATTAGGCTCTGCGCTCCATGGAAAAAGAGGAATGGTAATTATAGGCAATTTTAACCCCAGCAACACCCTGAGTGAGCAAATGAGCAAAACTTTACTGGTTATTTCTGCAGTATGAGGGAGTAAAACTAGGGAAGTGAGTTCATGAAAATACAAGAAAATAGAAAGTACAAAAAGCATTAAATATTTTTGTCCTAATATTAATACACTTAAAATGCCATTTTAAGTTATTTTTAAAATTCCATAAGCAGTGTAGTACTATACTAATTAATAATGAAGAGTGTGAACTCTTGGGTTCCAGTTCAGCAAGTCATGTAAGCAAGCTCATGAAAGCAACCTACGTAAGTCAATGTATCTTTGAATGAGCTATATGTACATTTGTGGAATCAATGGCACAACTTCCAAACTTTTTGTTATTCAGCTGCATTTCCATTGGACAGATGGAAATTATGAATGTTCCTTATCACTAGAGGGAGCTACTTTCCCATATTAATACACTTAATAGCCAAATGCAAACACTTGATAGAAAAAATTGGATGATCTTTGCACAAATTGCAAGTCACACTGTCTGGTTCACGTGGTCCACCAGAGCTGGGGTTAACTCGCAGGTCCGAGGATAAAGTTTATGTTCACTGACTTTGAAAAGAGGCTTTAGGAAGGTAAAAGCTGTGGGGTTTTTTTTTACGTCTCTCATGTCTTTCCTGTTTAGTTTAATTTAGCAGTGAGCAATGTACCATGGCTGTCTGTCCTTACATGTTACAGATTATTCTGTGTGCTGTGCCCAGATACCAGAGAGCACAGCATATAATGACAAAACATAAAGAAATTGGCCAGTTATTTATTGCTAAACATATAAAACTACATCTTCCTAATTATTCTCATTTTCTGTACCTCACACTTTTGGGTCAGATTTCTCCCTTCCCTCTTGTACACAAAACCCATGCTTAAACTCAGATCCCTTTCCATCTGTATTGCAGCAAGAAGTCAAAGCAGCTAAGAGTGAATCACTGTTTTTCTACAGGCAATAATGAAATACATTGGCAGTTTCCATCACAGCACACAGGACAAGAAGCAAAACAAATAGACAAGTTAAATTCAGCAAGACTGTCAGCTGCTTCTTTATTAAAGATGCTTTAACAGGGCGTAGTTTCTTTGCCCAGTAAGATGCTTCTGTGATCTCCAAACACATAATTAAGACAAGTGGCAAAAGAAAGAACTTCTATACTTATTTCTCAACCTTTAGCCTAAGGCCTGGCTCCAGCTGTTCTGATGTGGGTTTCCCCTGAGGTCAGAGTCAGTTTGTCATCATCATATGAGGTTTACTCCACATTGTGTGCACGCAATATCTTCACTGGTACGTTGATGACATTCAGACAATCACTGAACTTTTACCCCCAACTCTCACTCCTGTACTTGAATTTTCAAAGCAACAAAAATCAAGCTTATACAATGTTGGTATAGGGTGAACAACTGATCTAATTCCTCAGAGCCTCTTTATACAAAGTTACGTAGCAGGGAAAATCACTCAACATGGAATGGGAACATTAGGGACCACACATAATGCTTTTTTCGGATGTTGAGGAGTCTAACCCTAGCCATTTTTTCATCTTTTTATAACAAGAATGAGTAACTGGAAGATGCAATGCCTATACCCTCCCTTTCAGTTACTTTATCAGTAAAAATGTGACACTCAACATGTTTTCTGCATTCATAGATAAGCAGATCATTTATTCAGGTTCCAGCTCACCCAAGAAAATCAAGAGGAAAGGCTGAGTTACTTCCTATCCCCTACATCTTAGAGGTGATGTATTATGATACACTTATTGTGACATATTTACTGAGATTGCAGGTTATCTTGAGTAATGGATCTCATGATGTTTACCTTATTTACAAAACAGACCAGCAGACTAGCTCTGCCTATGGTTGCGTGGCATGGTAGTAATTAGCTGGGGAACCTACTAACTCAGGTTTTGTTTGCATTGCAACACATAACTTCTAGAAGCGTAGCAAGACTCAGTCTAGTGTTTGGCCCCTCTATGCTTAGATCAGTGAACCACTTTCTGTCCCCCTGATCCTGCCAACAGTACATATATATACTTCAGGGATCTGTGGAGTTAAAACATTTTTTCTCAATTCTGCTGCTGCTGCTACTGAGTTGGCTTGAGTGGGTTTGCCAGGCTGAGAGAGGAGAATTTGGCTGAAGGCATGTTTTCTTTTGTTTCATTGTGGCATTCATACTGCTCACCCCATAGCAAGAGCAAAACAAGCAATTTGTGAAGTCAATTCTCAAAAAATCATCTCTGCCAAATCAGAGATCCCTGTATTGTGCAAGTTCTGAAGGCAGTTGGGGTAGTTAAGCAATATAAAAAAGTATTTGTTTTAAATGCACTCCCCTTTGTTTCAAGAGAACAATGTCAATAAGGATCTCTCTTCCCTCCTCATCCCCAAAGGCTCTGACAAGGGAAACCAGCTTCTCATGCCTTTGGGGCTCAGCAGGAGATCAGAGATGCCCAGGGGATATATGTCTCAAACCAAGGTGTCCCAGAGATGTCTTTGAGACCTCTTATGTCTTTCAGTTCCTAAAGCAAAGCACAACTGCCAGAACTTCCAGATGGACTCCCTCCTCTTGGGAACCCAGAACAGAGGGTGTTTTGTGGCAAAATCAAGTACAAACAAGAACTGAAATAATCCTGGATAGTACAAGAAATTTGTTTAAAATCAACATTTTCTGTGTATTTTTTGTTAGCTTCTCTTGGTGTGTTTTTCATTTTTCTGGATAAGCAGACGGGAAAGGTAATTTTCTGGGCCTTTTTTCAGCAACACACTGACCTTTGTCTGATGGAGTCTCTTCTACCTTTTGGCACAATATCCACTATTCACTAGTATGTTTTTTTCTCATCTTTTTAGAGAAGCTTCACATGCTACAGGCATAAACCTTAAGCCTGAGCTGAACCTCTTGTGAGAATGGGAAGAACGGAGAATGATAGCTTTTAAACCTGGATTTGCATACTTCCTGGCCTTAAGGCTCTCAGGCGTCTCACAGAGCTTCCTCTAGCTGCCTTTGTGCTCTTCTGAGTCCCAAGGAGGAATAAACACAAAACTCTGAACATCTCTCCTCCTACCTCCTGTCATGGTACTACAAAGAAACCTCTCTGTGTGCTGGGATTAACACATGGGATACACAAAATGCTTGGATCCAGGTTGGATCTGGGGTCACAATTCTTGCTCTTAGAGGCTTGACTTCTTTTAGGTTGACAAGTTGCTGCTGGCAACCGATAATAAGTGTTAAGCATAAAATCATGACAGCAAGGAAATGGTGCCTAAAAGCAGAAGGATTTTGGCTTGGATGCCCTCAAGCTTTCATTCAGAGATTAAGTCTTGTCTGACAGGTTAAATCCACTGACATGATCTCTGTCAAAGTATTTTTAACAGCTATTTGCCTCATGTCACCTTTTCCTCACCAAAAGAGGACGCCCTGTCACATTAACATTCTTCCTAACTAAAACATCAGTTGCAAATTGCAGAAGTTAAAAGACACAACTGCAACATGAAAGTTAAAGGCAGATCAAATATCTTGCCTCTCAACACCATCTTGAATAGAGCAGAGCTTTTCCTGCCTCTTCTGTGATTACACAGGTAATTACTGATAATCCTGCTTGTATCTTCATGTTCACTACTGAACATCAGCTGCAGTTAATGACATACATCGTACATAAGTCTGCTGAACAGGCTGGTTTCTCTGTACCTGAGGACATTTCCATGTGTCCACCAACACTGAGAGCATTTTTGACACAGGTAAATACAAATTAAATACTTTTTCATACAGGAAGAAATCTGGATATTCTTACACTTTAATCAGTCATGCAGGTAAAGACTGATAACCTCTATGAGGCCTTATATTCCATAACATATAGTAGTTTCTTATTGCATGAAAGGAACTGAATGCTGTCAGAAAGGACTCAGCATAAGCAGCAACACAAAGACAATGGTCTTAATAAGGAGGAAAAAACACTCTTCTTTTTAAAATATCCCCTGACCTCTGGAGAGATGAAGTACTTGCCACTGTGATTCAGTCAGCATTTTTCTTGTCTAATCTCAACCTTATGAGCTTACATAGGCTTTCTTAATGATTCAGTGTGTTTATTATTTTTAACAAGGAATCTTATGGTTTCTCATCTACTTTTAGGCCACCGTGTTACTTTTTTTACACTTCGTTATGGAAACAAGCAATTGTTTCTAATAAAACCTTGGAAATTTCTGCATGTGCTTTAACCTAGCCATAGAAGAATGCTAAAGCACTAACAAGGACTTGAACAGATTTAAAAGGATGATAAAAGATTCAAAGACTCTGCATCTTTGATCTCAAATTATATTCTAAGCCATCTTATTAAATTAAGTCTTAACTTAAATGCCAAATGTATGAAATGCTTTAATTAAGGTTAATTAAGGTAATCAAGGTTAATATATATGAAAAACATCTCCTGGAACCTTTTTTTAAACCATGTATTCTATGAGAAATAAATAAAATTCACCCAGACTCTGACTTAATAATTCTTCCTCATCTGCAGTAATCAATAAGCACTCATTAAAGTTATCTAAATTCTTTGTAGACCATCAGTGGTTCATAGGCAGTTCCAGGTGGTCTGTGGAGTTGTTCTTGTCGAGTATTTGTCAGTCTTCAGTCAGTGTTTGCTCTAAAAAAAGGCAATCGTTAAAAGCTTTCAGGAGTTTTTTAGAACACTTAAGATCTCCCTGCTCGTCTGCTCCAAGTCCTTCTCTCTTGTGTATTTCTCACCTGGGAATTTAATTACAATAAAACTTGCTGTTGCAAGAGAAGTAACATTGCACAGAATAGTATCACTATGTACAGATGGGAGCAGCTGGAGCTGAAAACAGCAACAGGAGGACTCAGTGCTAATAAGCATAAATCCTGAAAGAAGAAATAAATAGCACAGACAGAATGTGTGGGAGAGAATCCTGCACGCCCATAATTTCAGGCGGGAGCCAGCTTATTTTACAGAGAGAAATATGTATCCAAAACCCTTTCCCATTCTTGTCGGAATAGGAGGAACTGTAGTATAAAGGTTGCAGATAGCGATCAGCATGATCATAACATTGTAGTGAATTTTCCCTAGAGGGGCAGTCTTGCAAAAAAGAAATCTCAGGTGAATTTCCATGTGGAAATCAATTCAGACATAAGGTGGACATGTCCAGAAGAGTGGCTGCTTCCCACTTCCTTCTTCACCTCACAATGTGCAATAAATATATCCCTGCTCTTTCCTCAGTGTGCACTTGGGGGGTCCTCAGGTATACATACACTCACCTCTGCTTAAAACAGCAGAAAGCAAAAGTGTAAGCAATTTTCAAAGCTGCTAAACTGAATTACGTTATCGTGAAATTTAAACATAAAGCAAGTCTAGTAAGAATGACTTTTAACTATAACGCTAGTTCAAACAGTGACACCCCTTATACATTTTCCAGCACTTCATCCACACAAGGATCGCTGCTGCCAACTGCCTCAAAAAAGAAGAAAAAACCCTTAGCCTGTCAGAGGAGTAAGGACAAACCTCTCATTCTCTCCAACAGTCCCAGTTATTCCTGGACTGCACAAACACATCCTTCAAATTGTCCACAACCTTCCAAAGGTGAAAGGAGATAAAACAAGCAGAGAGAAAGAGCAATCAGGGTTACATGCTATTGAAAGTGTATTTACCTCTGTATTTATACAGAGATCTATAAAGGCATGTAAAGGCAAAATGTAAATGGAAAGGAGAATGGAGTAAGAAGGACCAAGCATGTGGGAGTCAGGAGGTGGGAGAAAGATGAACACAGATGAGTGACGCTGCTGGAGACACTATCATGGGAAACAGAAGAGAAACAGACAGTTAACAGACGGATGGCAAGAGAGGAGATAAGAGTTGACTGCAACATGTAACTAGTGAAGGGACAAAAGTAACGTCCCATCGCCAAATGTCATGAGTTTTAACAGACACCTTATGTTATGATCTGTGGTACCCTTCAGGATGAAATCGTACCATTGTTGAGTGAAGATAGGAAGCAGAGATGGCTGCTGACCTATGCATCTCTGCTAGTGGATGGTAACATGTCCACCGTTGCTGCTGGGGGCTCTTTGATGCTCTAGCTGGATGGTTTCATCCACTTCCTTGCCCTAATTCCCACAGCCCTTACGGGTACTTGCAGGTGGTCCTAATGACTTGGTGACATAATTATAATCCCTCTCTTCCACAGACATTTGCTGTATCAGCCAGAAAGTAAGATTTAATTCTCTTTTTGACTTCTCCAAAGCCAGATTCTACCCGTCTTTCATCTGACTTTCAAGTGTGTGAGGAATAAAAGTAATGTAAGCTGAGTGGTCAGTATTCCCTGAAATACCTTCATACTGTTTCATAGTGTCTCAAGAGTTACATGGACTTGCATAGTTTGGTTTAAAGAGAACACATCTTTAACTGTGGTGCATGCACACATTGTATCCTGAGTAATTTTTATGACAGATTATCACTCTTTTTTTCTCACTGAATTCTGTTGGAGTCTGACTGAATCGGACATGAATAAGGACTGAATCAAAACCTCAGGACCTGGTTCACTGGAGACTTAAAATGCAGAAGTAGCATCCCTGAGTTCACTTCCAGAGTTCAAAAAAATCTAAAATTAAACATTAGTGTTTTCAGTGGAAGTTCATGCAACTGACTCACTTGAGTAGGTCTTCTCATCTTCCAGTATCCAAACTAGAAAAACTGTGCTGACTGTAGCTTACATAGAGACTGTTCCCCTGACTTTGAAATAGTACTATTACCCTTGTAAGTACAGCATCTTCAAATTCAGTGTGAATTGCAAAATCACCTGAGTCTCCAGACAGTCTGCCCAGTTCACTGCAATTATCTCTACTACCCATACCAAGGTCTACACTGTATCCATGTATGTTTAAATTAGCTGGAATCACAGCAATATTCTCAATTACATGACTTTTAATCTCATATTTGATAGCTCTGGAAAATCTATTTGAAAACAACAGCCCTGGTAGCACTCTACAAAGAATCTCTGGATTTCTAGAACTCTGTCTTTCAAGACTGTATGTAACACCAGCTCATCTGAGAAAATGTCCTCAGGTTCTAGTCATCTTTCATAGAAAGGAATTTACTCTGATTGCACTTACACTTCCCTCTAAGTCTACAGGCATACCAATTAGTATGTTATAAGTTCAAATATGCAACTTCCATTTGCAGCAACATTAATGAAGATGTATGGTTCTGTATCTTTCCCATCACTGGATATCAAAACTTCAAGACACGAATTCAGTCCTGCCTGTAAGGAAAAGAAAGCTTTATAATCCTCATCAATAGATCAGGAAACTGCTTCTCAGAATGATAATGAGGTCATCACAGCAGAGTGCAAATAGAAACTGTAAGCTTGCAAGCAAGGACTGAATGCAACACTTCTAAAGTACTGTAGCTATTCTTTAGTAATGCCCCACTGCCATTACCATCCAAAATTTCCAAGAGGGAGTAGTCCCATTTGGGACAGCTGTATGTGCATTTCTATACAGGTGATAGGGAAGACAAGAAAGAATTGTTAGAAACCTCTTTCAACTTCACCCACCCATGAACATTTTGGCTACATAAGGTTATTTTCCAATAGGGAATAAGAGCAGTGCTAGTCAATGTTGCTACATTTTGAGTCGTCAATTTACAAAGATAGGAAAAATGCTAATGACAATTGTGTGTTATTATCTATTCTCTCATATTCTGATCAGCTTCAAATGGGGACAGACATGAGCCTAGATGACCTTAGCTGCACCCTAGACGACACTGCAGAGAGATCGTATCTCACAGCTCTTTTTTGGTGGGATACCAATTAAGTACACCAAGGTCTGCGTACAAATACATGCAAACTTACACTCTAACATGCCCTTCTGATTCCCTTTCTGTTCAGACAGTGACTTAAAAGGAAACCCTCTGTCTCACTGTTACATAGACAAGGTCAGAGTTACACCATGTACTTCTTTCTGCACCTGGCAGCTTTGCAGGAATGAGAGCCAAGGAACTAGTGCAGACAGCTCTAGCAGCAGCTATCCATACCATGAATGTCTCCGCACAAGGGTCTGAGTTAGGAGAAGGCACCTCAAGCTGCAATTTGACCCATTTATGTGTGGCCTGAGTACTGACTTTGATTAAATATTCCATGCTGCTGCAAACTATTTCTACTTCAAACAGAGATTTCTTCAAGAATGTGTACATATGTGGGAGTTGGAGTGTAGGAGAATGTACGCAGATTTGAAAACAGGATGACTTGACTTTACTTTTAATTCCAGCTCATCACAACTTCCCAGAAATCACTGCCCCTTAACAGCTGTTTCAGAGCCCAGATAAAAAAGAGCTGGCAGTTTCAAGCCAGCCAGTGTTGACAAAGCTAACTGCCAATGTTACGGGCATGACCCTTGCTGGCAGCTGCAGTGGATGCTCAAAAATCTTGTGTGTGGAAGTAGAGGCTACTGAATTTTTCACTCAAATATTAAACAAAAGAATTTCAGCTGATTTTGATCTTAGCCTGTTTGAGGAAGTTTTGAGTAAAAGCTAAACAAGGACTTAAGGGCTCTCCACTGTTTTCTAGAAGGGGGAAAAAAAGTAAAAGCTTGGGAACAATAAATTTGGAGTGAGGTCTGCTAGTGCAAGTGCTTCTCCATCAACCGTCCTTTTAAATATTTCTAATAATGGGATGCATATCCTCACATCTGTTAAGTTATAGAGGTAATTTACACCCACTTAGAGCTCCATTTGGAAAGGTATAAAAATAGCCTGGTAACAGGAATCTGGCCCATTCCTTACAATGATTATTAGAAATATAACTAGAATAATTATTTTAGTTTCACTAATAACATGAAAATCAGGCAGAAATGTGCCTTTGAACATTCTGTGACAATCTCTTTTGCTATTAGAGATATGAACATGGTTCCTGCAAAAGTTCTGTTCACTCTTTCATTCTATTCCTGTCCTCTTCAGCTGACCCTTTCAAAAGAATGGAATGATTTTGGAAGAAAGCAAAATCAAATTGTTCCAAGACATCTCAAGACTCAAGTTCATTGAACTGTCCATTTCAATTACGTGCTTGATGATAGAATCTGCATCTCTGCTATCATTATTTCACAAGGATGTCAGTATACATTCTATATGTTTTCTTCTAATCTTGCTGTATACTGGCCCATAAACACAGAATATTTTGGATGCAGTAATACAGCATTCAAAAGAAAGGGAACTGAATAACAGTCTTCAGCACAAATAGGTCATTTGTGTATGTCAATCCTAACTGGGTTACTGGATCACAGAAATAGTACTGATGCCTTTCACTTCTGTATTGCTTCCAAATAATGTCCCAGAATTTTGATTTCTGGAATCATCTAGTTTCTATTTAGGGAAAATTCACTTTATCTATAGTATAGTTATTTTGCCAAGTTTCTGATAGCCATCTTTGTTTTCATTATAGACTGATGGATATTTTGCCTATAACTGTACACATGAAATTTGGTGATACATACTTCATTTAAAACAGGAGCTACAGTCTGTTCTGTGATTTGTAGTGTCTTCTGGAGGAAACTGTTATCATCGACTCAGCATTTCAGCTCTTTGTAAACTTCCAGCTAAACTGATTTTTTCATACAACGTTCCAACTCCAGTGCAACGTCTCAGCCCATTACATTTTCCATATTTAATAGTAAGATTTCTTCCCTGTTTAATACTTTTTGTGAGAATATATGCAAGGATTTTTTTCTAAATATTAAACATTTAATCACAGAATTAGAGAGAGTTGTAAATCTTTGTTGTGCTATACAGTAGCTTTTCAATATTTGCATCTATTTACTTAAAGATTTTTCTGGAGAAAGCTAGAAAGAATTTGTATTATGTTAAAACCGAAATCAAGCATTAATTTTTCATTTTTCTCTTTTTCTCAAAGATTTTGCAGAATTCTATGCAGATAAATATCTTTGCAAAATTGAACCAGCAACGTCTGCTTATAGCTACGAATGAGAGCATCATGACATTTTGCGTGTAAATGCTTGCTTTATTTATGATACAAATGCTGCAAAAATACACATCTTCATTAAAATCTTGTAAATGAGCAAGTTCAAACTTTTCATAAAGAAATGCCCAGGGGACAACAGATCTTTTCTCCAGGGATTCCTCCACATCCCTTTTGCAATACTCCGGAACAACACTAGACTATTCTAGCAGTGGGAATGTTGCTCCCTCTGTAAAATTCACTGCAAAATTTCTGCGACAGCTAATTGTGGAAGGTAAGCAGAGATGATGACCTGAGATTGTCTGAACAGATTCAAGTGAGCAGGAAAATGAAAGGGTTTGAAGCCAAACCATTTGGATCATCCCTCTCTGCAATTATAGCTGTCATAGTCCACATGGCAGCTACAACTTAAAATTTCTTTCAGCTTGATTTGATCCTTGTGTGACAATCTATCAAATTCAACAGTCAGTACCATTAATTGTATCACAACTTCCCCTAAAATTCATGGAAATCACACTGTCTCAAATTCTTTTAAAAGAAACGGCATGAAATTAAAACTCTCCACAACCTTTGATTATTATTTTCAGTAAGAGTGCAACACCTCACTAAGCAAATGTGCGTACTGGGGAAATTACATTCGTACAAGCTGAGTTATAGCACTGAAGTTTTACTCACATCTTTTACCATGCCCCGAAATTTCCTTTTTTGCTGTCCTCATTAACCACTTCTTCCAGACATGCCTGTATTTTTTGATGTCCCTCTGAAAGAAGTCTTCTCTTCAGGGTACATCTGTAAAACAGTTAACAAATAATTGCGAAAATAGTGAGGGTGATTACTGTACTTCAGTGATAGATAACTTGCTTCTCTCTGCCAAACTATCTGTACTTCACGAGTGCCATCAACGTATCCTAGAAGAATAGGAAGTCAGCAAAGAAAACCCACCAGGAGAAAGGAATGACAGAATTAAGTGTTTGCATGTAGGCTGCTGTTTGTCTAGAAAGCAGAAATGCAGATTGTCCTCTACATAAAGCAGCGCTTAAAAACATGATAACGCAAGTGCAAGGCCTCACAGGATTCCAACACTAAGTAAGTTAAGACCTCAAATAAAAGATTTAAGCAACATCTGCACTGCAGAAGAATGTAGACAGTGGTTCATCACAATTCTGGACTAACTGGCATGGCAGTTATGTCACAGCCAAGACCCTTGAGCCCACTGTGCTGTTTGCTGAATCTGCTGTGCTTGGCAGGGCCATTAATACTCTGATTAAGGAGCATTCACAAGTGTTACGTTTGACCATAAGACCATTGCTGGTGGGCACTCGCAAGGAACACAGTTCACCTTCACAGTTTTGTGAACACATCTCTGATTTTAAAATGTGCTGTCATGTAAGGACTGGTTTAGTGGTTCTATCACAATCTCACTTCAGAAAAGTGGGTACATGTTCGCAGAGAGGCCACACAACTTCCAATCCAATCTTGCTGTCACCAATACCTAAGCTAGTTCAGTTACACCCACATTTCATGAAGTCACAGTACAGGTACCCCTGGATCATATGCAGATGCACAAGACAAGGAAAAACAAGAAAACTTCTCCCTCGGCACTCTTCGTCAAGAGCCTCCGCCCCAAGGATCCATGGATTTAGTCTGGGGCAGCTTACATATCCTGGGAGAAGATTGAACTTCCTCCTGGGAAGAGCTACTAGCTCAGCTGGTTCCTTGTGGGAAGCATTTGAACCTCCCCACACTTAAATATTTAAAGCATCCTAAGTAATTTCCTTTGTTTACAATGAACAGATCTTTATTACTTCTAAGTAAAGGGCTGTTGGTGTTTGGCCAGATTGCCCTTATAGAGTACTCCATCCCTGGCACCTCTGGCAGGCATAACAGGGCACATGCCAACTGAGGCTACTACACCTCAGCCAGTCACCCCACCGTGGAGGAAATATGCAGTGCTGTGAAGTGCTGAACATCTTAAAGTAACGTGATGTTACCCAAGGTCAAATTCATGGGAGAAAGCACAGGTTTCTCCTTAATCTTATGCATATTTTTGTGAATAAATCATTCCTATGTACTTTCTTCAGGTTCAGGCTGTCAGTCATGATACAATAGCAGTGCCTCAAATTAATCACAACCTTTCTTATCAACTGCTTCTTTTGGGGCTTCCACAATCACCATCCCTTTTCTTGTTGTTCCATTCTCACCCCTCCTAGGATTTCTGGCTTCGCTTGTTCACATCTGACATTACATTCTGAAATTTCAGTGAATTAATCGAGAACCAAGGCTTCGTGGAAAAAAATAAAATAGAATAAAATAAAATAAAATAAAACAAAAGCTTTGCTTCAACTCCAAAACTACCCAATATACAGTGGATGTGCATACCTCTCTCCTTGACTTAAAACTAGAAGCAAATCCATTCATGTTAGTGGACACTGCTAAGTGTAAAATAAAAGTAGTAAGGGAATCAAACTTAATTTTAGCCCAATGAAAACAAATCAAAATTAAGAATTTTGATTATTGAAAAGTATATGGAACAGTGTTGCATTACATGACCACTGCTCAATGCTTGATTTATAAAAATGAAAAATTATTTCATCAAAATCCATTCTGCATAATTATAAATCTCTGAGATAACTAAGGCCCATCAAACCAATTTATTCTATTAAAATATCCCATTGCAGTGATATAAACTAGTGGAAATACAGTCTTTTATTGCAGGATACAAAAAATATTCTTCAATTTTTTTTACTTTTATTTTTTCTTTGTTCAGGGGTACATCAAATGCATCAGCTTCCTCAGCCACAATTCAATAAAATGGAAGTTGGAAGCATTACGCAAATCAAGACTAATTTTCTTGGCAATGGCAGAGGAGCAAATGTCCTGTCTGGACTTCTATAAGTATGTGGTAACAATTTATATACCATTTATTGTCATCCGATTGCCATGAGGTCATATTCCAGAATCTAGTTCTGTGTTGTATGCTGTGCATCATTCTAATATACAAACACCATCTGGTTTAATAAATGCACTTCTGTAGTAGATCGTATCTGTGCCTTTCAGAGAAAGATCACTTCTCTGATGTGGAGGGGGAACCTCCCAAAGCAGAGTGCCAGGGAACGCTTTAATCTGAAGAATTCCATCATATATTTAGCAAACAATCCAAAAAGAAAACCTGCCCAGATTTAACTTTACTTTCTGCTTATGCACATATAGATATAAAACCTGGAGATGGCATTTGAGGAAAATCTAAACTGCTGTCAAAGTAAAAAATCCAATTTCTTATTGTCATGCAACGTCTATTAGGTTTTGATTGAGATTTAATGCTTTTCAACATGAATGATTCTCATTCTGCAAATCTAAAACTCCCAATATTTTTAAACTAAATGTTTCTAACTGGGTTGCTGTATTACAGGAGCAAGAATAGTGTTCTTCATCAGACTGTAATACACTTCAGAGGCTTTTTTTGGTGGAGAAATGCAAAGCTGCATCTCATTTCATTCATTCTGAGCTTTAGATCCAAATTCAGCTAAAACCTTACAGCTATATTCAGTCAATTACTCAATCTAAAAATCACATCACTTCTGCGAAAAATCTCAGTTTGGTTGCACAGTAATACTGATATATAAAACCCTTCATTGGAGCCCACTTAAGGTTGAGCTCAAGAACAGAAAAGATTTATGAAGCTTCACAAAACTTTTATCAAGTGTGAGCTAAAGACTGAGTTTTTGATAAAGTCTGAAAATAAGTCAGTGGAATATGACTTCAAGTCCTACTGTGTGCACTCTGGAAAGTCTGAGCTATTATTCCACAGGATTTAGAAAGTCAGACATTACTCAGATCTGCAGGATTTAAATGCATTAACAGAATTTTCTGAGAAACCTTTTACAGAGCTCTTTATATTGCAATTAGCTATTTCCAATAGTCTTTCATTTCCATAGGAGCCAAGCACATCCAGTTAAAAGAAAAACAATAAAGACTGAACATGAAAACCATTATTAAATTATTCTCATTTTTAGTAACGGTGTAATAAGAATCCTTCAATATTCAATTCTTATTGGATTTGTGGAGAAAATTTAACACTAAGTAGGGCCTAGCTTTAGGCCCTGAACTCCCAACACAAGTGAAGCTTGGATGTGAACTGATTGGCCAAACAACGCAAACACACAGAGTAATTAAGGACATTTTATATTAGTGTCTCTACAAGGGAAAATTAACAAATTTAAATTTGTTAATTTAATTAACAAAATTAAATTTTGTTATTTAATGGCAGGGAAGGGGAGTATTTCATTCATAAGGGCTCAAGTTCTCTATTTATAGTACAAATAAAGTAGAAGCAAGCATAATGTGATGCCTCCTGAACTGCCTGCCAATGACATCAACAATTACCCAAAACGGCTGTAGATAGTCAGTCAGTCCGCAGTTTAATTTTTCTCCTTCACACCCCAAATAGACTCAGGAGAGTATTTCTTTGTACCTGAACTAAAGCAGAAGTGCAGCAAACTGTTGGTCAAAATAAAACAGCCCACAGCACTCTCAGAAAGTCAAACTTTTTGAAGTAGGTCTTACACAGTAGCTGACAGAAATGGCAAACGCACTATTTATCACCCAGAAAATCTCCCATTCTCTCTTAAGCTGAACACCTCATAACCTTTTTCCTGTACGGTGTGCAGCTCCATACAGAAAAACATCCAAATGAAGAAACTAAGGAAAATAATATTCTAAGATAATTGTGCTCACCTCTACGATGGTTTTTAAGTGTAGTATGATGCAGCTAACCATTTCTGCCCTTTGAAAATGGCCAAGAACTATAAGGTGTGAAAATTGCCTGACAAACTTTTTTCTTTCCTTTCTAGGTGTAAGATTTTTTACTAAAACTATTCTTAAAACCCACAGTGAAACATTGCTGTTTGTCAGATTTCATGTATGAAGAAAATTCTTAAATGTCCAGTTCATGCAAGTGCATATATTCCCTTAAAGTCCTTGGGTATAAAAATAATTTTGCTTTATGGGTATATGAAACATTTATTTAAGCATTTTAAAATAGACTCTGGTGGTAACAAAATTATGGTCTTTGCCTCACTTTATTTTCAGGAGTTCATAAGAGCTTTCCCTCTGCAACACAAAAGAGCTGAAGTCCAGCTCCTTCATAAGCTGAGAAGTCTATAGTATGTGTAACTACCAGAGGATTAGGAACAAAATTTGACACTTCATTCACACTGCCCTTATCAAAGGGCTGATTCAAAGTTGCCTGAAACTCTGTTTCCAGTCTTTAACCGAGTTCAGATCAGATGCCAACACTCCCCCACCGCCCCCCCCGCAAACAAACAAAACAACAAACAACAGAAGAATAAGGCATGCACAGGTGCTATAAATACTTTCTGCACTGAGTAGTCCCTGTACAGGTAGTAGCATTTGCAGAACTCAGTCCAAACCTATATGCCCACATTGAAAATGACACAAGCATATAAACCACTCCATTTCAACCATCAGTGTGCTATTGCTTTGTAAGATGTCTTCTGAGACAACACGTGTGTCACGTAGTGCATTATGCAACAGAAAAATTAAACATTCAAAGGTTCCTTTTCCAGACTGGCTGGGTCTCTTAATTCATTTAGCAGCAATTATCTCCCAAGATTCTCTTAGAAAAGTAAATGGGTTAAACTGATGAAGTATTTTTAATGTGTGGTGACAAAGGTCCAGAATGAATGTACAGTTACATTAGTTAAATTGGGGACTACTCTGCTCATCTCCAGCAGAAATGTCTTCCTCTTTTATTATTTAAAGCTTCTATTCTTTTAACTTTTTATTATGTAGAAAGAAGAAGTACATCAAATGCTAATTCACTGGGAAAACTTTTCTGCATTGTCTTCAGAATCACATTGGAAAAGCCATGGAAAATGTATTTGTTTCATGTTCACACTTCCTTTACACTTAATTTGTATACAATCTTTTTCCTTTTCTTTCCCTATTTTCATTGTAGGGTGCAAGGAAAGAGGAAAGGAAAAATAACTTTTTGTCCTCCTGATTATTGAAAGCATTAGAGGAGGACCCTGACTGAGGATCCAGCCTAAGACATCTAAGCCACTACCTGTTTATGCCTCTTTCTACCCAGCTATAAACTTGAACTAAAAGACATCTCACAGGTAACCATGTGCTGCATAGGAGATGAGCACTACTAGGAATCTGGCACTCTGCTGTGGTATTTCCTGATGCCCTGACAACGTCTGCCTTGTTAGACACTAACAATTCATGTTGCATATGTGGCCCTCAAAGATGAGGCTATCCTACCTAGATCCGTTAGCAGCAAAGGAAGAGCTTCCAATGATTCACAGGAGGTACTGAAAACTAGTTTCCTCCTTGTGTTTCTCCGAGCTATAGACAGAAAGCAACATCGGTTTTGCTGCCTCCTGCTAATAAAAATGACAACACTCTTCCATCTTTTTATTTGCATTTGCCTTATGTCAGAGTTGATGATATTTTGACATTTCTTGTGTCCTCTCGATCTCACCAAAGGCAGTGCAACTCCACAGACTGATAGGAATGAGGTACGTGGGGCACTCTGCCTACGGCAACATGACAAGTTGCTTCAAGGTAAGCTGGGCTGTCATCTTCTTAGTTTATGTTAAACTTTTTAGTTTATGCTAAACTAAATTAGAGTAATTTAGCTATGTTGCAGTAACCTTTCATTTAAATCTTAGCCAGCCAGTTCTGAGTTTATTTTTAACTATGGATCACTGAGACAGTAAATTGTGAATCCTATCCAGGGTGTCAGAATATATGTAAGCCTATCCACAGGCCCTTTCATTTCAATATGTAATTGTCAATATATGCAGGCAGATATTGTTAGAGGTGGCTTTGCTCTTGAAACACCACTTTCTAACAACTGAAGTCATGGAAGTGTAGATAACAGTCTCTCCAGTAAAGTAGCAAGGTTTTGTTAAAGAAATCAATACCATCTTGAAAAGCAGTTTGGACAGAGTGTTCATTTATGTCAATGATAAAAATCAGTGGCACCATTTTCAATCCCTGTGTTTTTAGTCCCCACAGTGACATGCAGAGAAGTACAACCTAGAAGAAAAACTCAAATCGTGATCTTCCTCAGTGATAAATTGCTTGTCTTCACCTAAGAGTACAAGGTCATATGGATTTTGTATCTGGTACACAAAGATAACAAAGTAATGCTTTACCAGTCTCACTGAGGAACTCAAGTGTTTTCTTAAGGTCAAAAGATGTTTAAAGGATCACATAATATTTTCAGACATCTAATGAACTCCCATTCCTTTTCAAAAATTTCTCAAAATGACATTTCATGTCCCACTGTGATATAGTGCTTTGACTCTGTTACTCTCTCACTACAGATCTGTCTGCCTATTTTCCTTCACTACAAACTGCAACTTTATTTCAAATTAACTGGGAGGCAACTGTGTTGTAACTTAGTCTACCAATAGCATTACATTTGTGGTGTAAAGAGATTTTGAGTTTGACCACAGAACCTGGGCATAAAAAGAAGTTCCTTTTCAGTGACCTCAGCAGTTTTAAATTGTGACACCAAACACTGCCCAAAAACTCTGTCAGGAATACACAGACACAATGTAATGATTATGGAAAAAAAAATGTAGCAAAAAAGTCACATGTTCTAGAAGCACTGCCAAAATACAATGGAGCCCAATGTAACTTTCAGGATCTTTCTATAATCATGTCGATTTCTTGAGGAGTGGGAAGAGGCAAAGAAAAAGAACCCAAATAAGCCTGACATCCCCCCTTCACAGACCACAAACAGTACTATTTTTATTTTTATCAATGATAGTACCAATTATAACAATACCTTCTCACAGAGTTCGCCGAATGTAACTTAGACTCTCCTTCCTCTATAGCAGACAAGGGCCCTGACTGGTTCATTAGGACAACTATGTAGGTAAGCCTCTTTTGGCTTCCCCAACTCATTGATACTCATCAGTTTGATGTGTTGTCTCCTTCTGCTCTAGTCCATCTTTTAGTCTTTGCTCAGACACGGCATGTCTCAGACATCTCACTCTAATAAGGTGATCGCAGCTGACTTGTCCAAAGACAACGCTAATCAGACTCAGTTTGTCTCCTGGCAAGCTGCTCTCAAAGTATTTCTCATGCTAAGACTGACATTAATATGGTCTAATAACTCTCTTGCCCAGGAAGGTATGACACTATTAAGTCCAGCTCGTCTTCCTCTCAAAGAGAAAAGTGAAGAATGGCCTGGGCTTAAGGCATTAGACTGTGATTAAAAAGGTCAGAAGTGTTTGACTCCCCACATTGCAGGACTTTGCTCAAACTATCTTCTTTGCACTTCAGATTCCTTTACTGCATAACATAGGGATTTATTATTTGGGGTTATGATTTCAGGTAAAATTATAAATAAATGAGAACTGAAAGATATTATTGTACATCTTTATTTATGGCCCTTGACAGTAAAAAAGAAAATACCTCTATCAGTGTTCCTGCTTGTAGCCTCCATAACCCCAAATTTTCAAGCAGAAACACCCTAAAACAAAGTTCCTGTCTTCAACCACTTTTACCCCACTTGTTGCATCAGTTTTGCTTGGTTTTGTTTCCATTACTAATCAGTACTCTTTGAATTCCCACTCAAACTAACCTACCTTCCCAGCTCCTCACTAAGCTACAAAAAAGATGACAGAGATTAAAAGAAAAAAGTAGGAATCTTTATTTGCATACCTTCACCAGGGATTGAGTGTTTAGGTAAATAATGGAACATTTTTGCCAGTACAAAGACAACACACTGGCCACGATGTTAGAATGATAAACTGGCACCACTCCTGCCTGTGTGTCTATATATGCACCCATTGGAGCAGCAGCTGGGGCAGGTCCCAGATAACTGTGTGTGTCTTTGTGTTTGTATGCATGTACGTATGTGAGAAAGAGTGTGAAAGAGTGCAAAATTTTTCCCAACACAGCTCAGCCCTTCCTTGGTCCACTTAATAAATTAAGCTTCACAGTGTTACAAGGTTTGGTGCCCCTTTTCCTCACAAACCTCTCCAGATAATCTGTGAATTTATTTTCCTTTTTCTACCCCATCCCACTTAGAACACTGTCAGCATCCCTTCTCCAGCCAGACACTAGTCATATTTTCTTCTTCCCAAAGTTCTTTAATCCGTCTGTCACTCCCTCCATCTCACAAGGACAGAGGCTGCAGTGCCTAGCTTTTAAATCTCTTCAGAGGATTTCTGGCCAAGTCCTGCCTTCCTTCACACACACACTCAGCACACACGCATATCAGAAACAAAACACACACACACAAAAAAAGGTCAGCACACAGCTAAAACTCATACTCAGAACTGAATGATGCAGTGTAATAAAACAGATAGTTCTCGTCCTGAAGTACAACAACAATGCAAACTACAGCTCTAATAGTACCAGAACATGTGGCAACATGATTCAAATGACAATTGTTACATTCAGCTTTGAAGAACACTTTTCAGTTTCTGAATTTGAACAGTAGTAACATGGGAGCACACCTGACAATGTCCACAATGCTCTCACATAAACAGGAGCTGAATTCCGTTTCCAGTTGCTGTTATTCCATTAATTTATCAGCTGGACATTTCTATTACCATCTTACTTAGTACTATGAATGCTGAGAAGTGAGAAAAACTGTTCCAGCATCCTCTCACATTTTTTTTTCTTTTTTTTTGCATAAAAGGTTATCTTTCTACATCCATTTCTTCATGCCACAGATGGTTATGACTTAGAACGGCCATATCCCCACATTCTGTTGAGACTTCAGGGTTGTGGAGCCTGCAAAGTCTCTCCTTCTTGAGAACAGGTCTCTTATGGTACCTAAATTACTTTGGATGTCAACAGGATACTTTACTAGGCAAGAGAAGACTACACAAACCCAAACTGTCCTTTACATTAAATCTTCCTGTACTGTCCACCCCTGAACTCTTTCTACAGGGAATTTCCTTCAACTAATTGAGGGCAAATTGCAGGCAGAATTTAGTGCTGACTATTTTTAATCAGATAGTGACTGCGACACCAGGCTTTTGTACAAAGCTTATGAGCAATCTGTGCACATGTACGCAGGATTCACACTCAGGTCTGCTTGGTATGCTAGCTAAACTGTACATGACTGCTCTCTTTCAGTCAATTCTAAAATAATCAGGTATAATTTCTGGTGAAGAAAAGCAGTTTGGGGGCTTTTTAGAGAGACAAAAATCCTTATAGCAGCTGGGCTCAAAATTATTTGCTAGAAACTGGCCCAGTGCCCTGACCTCTGAAGTTAACTTCCCAAGATTTTCCTGGGATTGTCAACAATGAAAGGATTTTGGGATGTTCCCAGTATCTTTAACCAAACAGGCAAATGGCTTAAGAAACAAACTGGCACTCACAAGTAGAGTAGGTAGATGGCTGATCCTGAGGGAAATTTTTCTGCTTTTCATCATAAATTTGTATCGTTTTCTTATTCTCTACCACTAGTGATGATAATTAAGACTTGACTGTGCCAAGAAGTGGGTTTTTATTGCCCTTGTTTATCTGATTCTTTTTAGAAGCAGAAATGGCAGGTTAGAAAATAACAGCACATAAGAAAGCAGAAAACCCCACTGTGTGAGCTTTGTGCTCTAGATTAGAGCACAGCCCTCATTCCTAACACAGGAATGTGAACAGTGAAAGCACAACTAAAACGGTTACATTTGTATAAGCTGTCTGTCCAGCAATACTCCCTCCATTTGTCTTGGGGCATCAGCAGAAATTGCTCAACCAGCTGGGAAGAAGAATTAAACAGTAAAAAGATTTGTTGACACTTACCTTGTGTCAAGCATCATTCATGCCACTGATTCTTTTCCATTTAAACAAGAAATGGAAAAGTAGAAGAGATTTTGCTTTTTCCAAAGTTACAAAAAAAATAATAGACCTTTATGACCTTTTAGAAAGATGTTCCCTTTCATGGTAACATAAAAGCTAAAATCACTACTACTGGGTTAGGCAGTGATGTCTCAGACAAGACTACACAGTCTTTCCCCCGAGGCTAAAAACTGACCTGCCTCAAATTCTGGGACAATGCTAAAAACTGTCAAAAAGATGCAATAAAGATATATCTTTATTATAAGAAACATATTGCATGCTTGCAATGACTGATGGCAAATAGAAGAGTTGGATAGCTGCTGAAGTTGTTAAAAGACATGAGAAGGTGGAATAGTTTTACTTTATTTATCATCAATCCTATTTAGAATTTATTGTTTCTGTTCATTTCAAGCTGATGTTACATTCTCTGATTCCTTAGTATATGCTTTGCTTGTTCAATACAGACCTACAATGTTTGTGAAGCCAGAAGTGTTTCCTTTTAAGAGCACCTATTTCCATTTCCTGCATTGTTGAATTGAAGCTCAGGTTAGTATGTATTTTTATGTTAAAAAAAATCATTCCTAGATATCAAGCTAGACCATGACTGCTGCTGAAAACACCTGGAAGTGCGAGGTTCCCATTAAAAATAATAAATTGGGAATTAATTGTGTATCACTTTTCCCTGTGTCCACACCACTTCACTGTTCTTCCCAGATGAAATTTGGCAGAGAGGGAAGAAGCAGTGTGACATTGCTAAGCTTGTTTTACTGCAAAATATGGCCCATCTACATGTATTAAAACACAAAGCTACAGATTTAATTCTGATCAGAATGTCAATCCTTCTAGGTAGAAATTTTCTGGTGAAAGAATGCATCGGTCTTGTATTACAAATAACATGAACAGGTTTTACTGTCATTGCTTTAGATAAAATCTTTCTCCCCTTCCAAGGGTTTATATCATTTCACACTTACAGGAAAAAATCCCGAAAGTTTTTCAAATGGGATTCAGCCACAGCTGCTCTATCATAAATCTAGAAAATTAAAATGTGCAGTGAGACAGTTTGGCTAAACAACATCTTAATTTCCTTCACGTGAACCAGCTTGTATAAACATTAACAGCAGGGTTGGGGAACTTTTTCAGATTATGTAAATGGATAGAAAAAGACAGCAAAGGCAAGAGGAAATGTAGCAATAAAGGAGGCTAAAAGAGGAAGGCTGCAGGAATACACAGGGGAGCTAATAATGAGAATTAACAGACAAACAAATTCTCTGGAGCCAGAGAGCACTGGAGAGAGGGAGGGAGCGCACTCCCCTCAGCCAGATAAAGTAAGATCACTGGTTGACAATAATGAGAAAAACCCACTGGAGCCACTGAAGATAGCAATGGGAGTGGGAAGAAAGAGAGGTGCATAATCTGGCATCATCTGTGTAACTGAGAGAGGAATTGAAATTTTCCAATCCAAGAAAAAAGTTATAGTGATTACCTTGCAGTCTTCCCAAATCAATTACAACACTATTTAAACACAATTCTCTCTCTCAAAGGGCCACTCCTGAAACCCGATTAAATTCTTCCATTTCTGACTATATATTTTTTCTGTAAGATACATACAGGCATCATGCCAGCCAACAGTGGATACTAGGTGTAAGTGACTTTTCAATGTATTGCAGATTTTAGCAGGCACATCAATGAACTTTCTATGAACAGCAGTCAGGATTAATACTAAAACCAAATGTAACATATACACATATAGCATGCAAACTATTTCTTACTCTTGTACAACTAGCTAAACTGGCAACTAGACATTCCTAATAAAAATATCTAATACAAAAAACCCAAACAAACCAAGAATCCTACAGGTCTTACCTCTTACTTGATTAATCAGCGGCACATAATGAAGATACTGTGGTTCGTTATAGGAAAAAAATTGTTATTCCTGATGGAAAACATGTTTTCTCCTGATACCAGCAACCAGATAGCAACTAAAAGATGAACTGTCAAAGGAAACTGGCAAGAGTTTTCCTTCCTCCAGCTAATGTGGATACTAGGTTTGCACTGGCAATAATATCCAGTGATCAAGGTAACTAGATTCAGGCAAGGAATAAACATAAAAATGAAGTAATCACAAGGCTTAGGAAACTAACATGATGAGCCTCCCCATCTACCAGTGACATGGAGTCCCAGTGCAGAAGGTGTTATCTACTGTTCTATCAGTGAAGTAGGTACCACTCTCTCCACCTATGTGAGATGCAAAGACAATCCAGGGATGGAAATTCTTTAGCCTTATACCCAAGTACTATGCCAAATTTCCAGTGCTGTCAATCACACAACTACTCCTAATTAATGAGCACACTGTGAAAAATCAGATCCAAATTCTGTATTAAGAGTTGTTCAATAATCAGCACAAATTGAACCTTTTCACTCTGTAGTTTTGTCACACAGAAGTATTGTTTCCTAAAGAACAGTATTATCCTGACACACAGCCAACACGTGCCTTTATGCGTCAGGTGCCGCAGTATAACCGCAGGTATGCCAGTCTTTCAGGTTGCTTAGTCGTAACACTGCCCCACAAAGCACAGCCCTACAGAGCTGGAAGGAAAGAGCACTATTCTCTGTAGAACCTTATTTATAACAGCAACGGTTCTCTTTGCAGTCTCCTGACCAAATAGCAAGATGGAGACTACTGCATAGCTACCCAAACTGGAAGGCTCTGGGACCCAGAGCTTTTCAGGTGCAGTGACACTTTGAAGGAACAGTTTCTTAGAGCTTTGGAAGAGTCAGTTTTATTTTAGCAATCTGCATGAAATTCTTTCCTGTCAGATCAAATACACTGATTATATGAGCTTGTGCAGGTATAATTTCAGGATTGTTCCTGTCCTTGATTTTAGATCTGGCATTTATATTCAAGTACTGCCATAATTGGCAGTATAATTCCAGCATAATTCCAGCTACTGCATGTAGCTGGAAGCTTAGAAGTCAGTTGTGTGTGTTTTCCTTCTCCACAATGTTTCAAAAGCTTGGGAACTGAATGTCTCTCTCCAAGGGTGCCTGCTGAAACACAATCCACACATTGGCATCATTTTATAGGCCTCTACCTTCCTCTAGTTATTTCATAAAATTGCCTGCCAAGTTCAACTTTCAGGACATAACTAGGAACGCAACACACACTTTGATGTGCTGATGTAGAGTAGAGCTTTGATATGCTCTACTTTCCATGATGCCGTACTCAGACCACACTCACCTACTGGCAAGGCACAACAATGGACTGTCTGCATTAAATTATGAATTCCATGGCCCACACATGAGTCACCTTTGTCTGTCAACACTGAAAAACACTGCTCCACTGTGAACAACAAGGGTGATTAAATACTAACATACTCTACGGTCAGTCTGGCCAGTCATTATTTCTCAGTGGCATATGCTATCAGGAAAAATAGGATATGTAGGTTTACACTAACCACTTTCTTCTCAAAACTCCTGCTATTCAGCAGCCAAGTCCCACCAGAGTCATTTCCATGCTGGTCAAGGGCAGCAGGAAAAGGCCAAAGTGAGGATACCTTGAGTATGAGCTATGATTCACCTGATGGGTGAGTAGAAAGAAGTCTAAACATACTGAATTCTGTTACCAAGAATGTTGTGGTTTAGCTTGGCAAAGTGCATTGGATGACGGTAACTACAATAGTAACAACAATAATAAACAAAGTTGAGAGCAAAGAGAAATGGCCTAGTTTCAATCATATAATTACAGTGTAAGACAGCCCCAGAGATAACGTGACCCCCAGCCCAGATAGATCTATGTCTCTTTGGCTTTCCTTTTCTCCCAGGTAAGTCTCACTGAGACATCTCTGCAGTTCGTGTTTTTTCTCATAGCTCTTTCAAATTCATCTTATATGTCTGATATATAACCATTCAATTTGCAATACTAACTAAAAAATACCAGGATCTGTCCTTCCATTCATGGCTATATTCTATGCTGAACTCAGTCCAAAACAGCATATCAATTCCTATGCTCCCATTCCTACATTTGGAAAATTAACTACCTCAACCTTGAACACTTTGTCTATTACATTAGCCTTTCTGGCCATGCTTTGAGATATGAGTTAGGACAGACTATACCTGTATTTTAAGAAAAGCCAAGAAATCACACACACCTATGCGAGTTCAGAGATCGACTGCCCTCCAAACACGAGAGTGAAAATCCCTGGGACCACTCTGTACATTAGAAATGTTTGGTTACATTCTCAGATAAAATGTGCTTGGTTACAGGAACAGCATCACTGTTTCAATGCATCTCATCCACCCTTGCTGCAGTTTTCTCTATTTTTTCTCAGAAGGGATCCAAGATGATCTGGCGGGATTTGTTGGCAGCTTGAGTTCAGTCTGGCTATAAAAGCACTATGGACTTGTGGAACCAAGTCTCTATTGCACCTTTGGGCCTTGTTACAATCCCAGAGCATAAATACAGTACAATTCCTGACTTTCCCACTGTCTCTACTACTACCCCACAGCAAACATGAGCTGCAGAGAGTCAAGCTGATCTGTAGGCATTCCTAAGAAAAGCTGTTTTAAGATAAAACAAAATAAAAGACTCCCTCCTTTTAAAACAGAAGCACAAGGCCCCAAGCAAAAACATGCACACAATTAATTTGAATTAATTAATGTGGTGAGCACATGAAAGATTCAGCATATTTCTGTGCAGCCTTGGGCTTCTGACTTTATGGAAATCCACCCCAATATATTAAAATCTATTTTTTCTTTGAAAAACAAAAAAAACACCAACTAAACTGCACAAATTGAATAAATATGATTGTCCTATACTAGCTGAAAAACTTGATTACCTTTTTTTTTTTTAAAAACTAGCACTGCAGTGCTCATATCCATTATATTAATATAACTGTCTCTTCATCAGAAAAAAAGGAAAAAGACAATGGAAGAATCTCTTACGTTGAGGTACAAATTAATCACCAAGTCACCAAGCAAGTTAATAATCCAAACAAGGTTCTACTTTTCAGACTAAAATGAGTGTGAATAGCAATCCATATGCTTGACCAACCATTGCTTGACCAACCTGATCTCCTTCTATGACCAGGTGACCCGCCT
>NW_008794154.1:2976866-2982840 GCF_000699145.1 Aptenodytes forsteri | reverse complement strand
CCAGGCTGCCCAGGGAAGAGGTTGAGTCCCCATCCCTGGAGGTATTTAAAAACGTGTAGATGAGGCGCTTAGGGACATGGTTTAGTGGGCATGGTGGGGGTGGGGTGGCGGGTGGTCGGTGGTTCAACTTGATTACCTTTTTTTTTTTTAAAAACTAGCACTGCAGTGCTCATATCCATTATATTAATATAACTGTCTCTTCATCAGAAAAAAAGGAAAAAGACAATGGAAGAATCTCTTACGTTGAGGTACAAATTAATCACCAAGTCACCAAGCAAGTTAATAATCCAAACAAGGTTCTACTTTTCAGACTATGATTCTATGATTCTATGATTCATATTCAGTGAGAAAATACCGCTCCTGGGCTGAATTCAATCCAAAAGACCTATTAGTAGTTTGGTTATTTAAATGAACAAAATAAACTTTCTGATATAACAAGATTTCTAATAATGAGAATCTAGGAAAGTCTTTTTCCTTAGGGGTCAGTCACTGTAACTTCCCACAGTTGTGCCTCAGTGCCTTATTTTGTGGGAATATTGGTTCTACCAAACAAACAATTACTTTTTAAAAAGGAGTCAAAACTTTCTAAACTGACGGACTGGGAGGACTAAGACAGACAAAATCCTGCAACCAGCAGGATTTTTGAAGCATTCGGGTCATGGTTCATTCTGCTACCTCTTCTGATTCAAAAGTTTTATCACCGACTTTGGCGGGAGCTGGGTTATGCCAATACTTAATACTTTCAGAACTATAAACCCCGAGGAGGTTCACTCACAGAACCATCAGTCCACTGTTCATTTTATTTATGAAGCAGTTATCAAAACAAACGCTTCTGTAAAAACGTCTCTTTTCATCTAGATAACTGCTGCTGATTCTATTTTATACCTCATCCACCAGTTTTCTTTTCAATTTTCATATATAGTAAGGTTTAAGACAATATCTGTTTTATTAATTCAGACATTGGCATTACAGAATGCAGCATGCACCACATATTTGCTGAAATGCTTGTTAACACAGATGTGTATCATTGTGTAAGTATACTGCAGGGATCAAACCTCTATTCCTTCTTATGATGGTCTTCACTGAGACCAAAGCACAAAGAACAGATGAATCTGAAGATCATCACAATTAGTTCCTGACAAACAATAATGTCAATGAGATTCAAATCAAACACTACTGTTAAAGACAAATATATAAATTAGAGCAGGATGAAATAGCAATATTGAATTAGCAGCAAGCTTCTTGGGTTATTTAATATACCCAGTGAAATAGATAAATTGTGATATAACATTGTTTCACTGAAATATAATTCTGTCAGCTGGACACAAAAAGTTATTGATGCTTTGTTAGAAGGGTATAAACCTGTCTTTGGTGATAGTTCAGGGCAGGGAAATGTATACTTGCATCTGTTACAGTTGTGAACACATTCATCAAAGAAGAAACCTTGCTAAAAACATCCATCACATGTTCATTAGGACAGCTGTAAGGTGGTACTGCCTCATCAGTGGTTTGCTGGCCACTGCAGCTCAGAACAGGACATTCAGCCATTGGTCTCATTCCACGCTGAAACACTTCCCAAGTCCCTCACAGGTCACGACAGGACATGTACTGTTGTGTGGTCCATAGACCAACATCAGTTACACCCCCATGTGTTCATGGTCAGGTGATAAAAGCAAATCCAGCCACATCAGAGGGGCAGGGTATGACTTACACCCTGCTGGGCATTCTTAAGGAACTTTGCCCACCCAGAACCAAGGTTGGACACCACTGGTCTAGACAATAACCTAGCCACTGCACTGCTGAAGCAGGTTGATATTGACACATGAACAAATAGGACATGCTACACCTTCTTCAATGTTTTAACAGAGAAGCAATGGAAGACCTGATAAAGACTTATGTTTCAAATATTAAAAGCACAAAAATACCATAGTGAACCTATATTTCAATGCAAACTTTCTTAAAATCCTGACAGTGGAAAATGCTACAAGAAACCTCTCAGAATTTTAATACTCTGGGTGTTTGAAGCACTATTCTGGCTACTGATTAGGGCAAACAAATGTAAAGTATGCATGCTGTATAAACTCAACATCTCCTATCTCATTTATGGAGCATCTAGTCCTCTTACTGTTCTGAGCTCTGCACTAAGCACGCGCTTACAAAGCAGAGCTGCCCACTCATGGCTATAGACATTTTGAAGCACCTAGAAAAAGGACAAAGCATTTGCTTCCCTTTTCTGAATGATCATCCTGGTTAGCAACACTTCAACACCAGCTGCAGCTGTTCTGTCTGGTGCAAATGGAAGGAATAAGATTTCATTTATTGCTCAACAAAAGATGTTCTGTTGTGACTGTATGCTTGGGGTCTGTGATACTCTTGCTGCCAAACACCTGCATTTATTCAGACACATGCAAAAGAATCATATTTTGTGATTCATCTTTATGTTGTCAGATACCAACCACAACTAGGTAACTAGTGAAAATTTAGCGGGAACTCTGCTTCAACATTGCATTCTTCACACATTGTATTGCACATCTGAGTAACTGAATAATAAAAAGTAATCCATTTAGCTCAGTATTAGGGCAATTCTGCATTAGCAAATATATTGCAGAATGCATTGTGGGGGAATTCAGACACTTTATTCAGTTTTGCTTTTTCTTTCATATTTTTCATGTCAGTTCTGACTTGCTTCCTTTTATATGACTAGTGAGATTTGCCCCTTGGTTCTATTTTAAGTGGTATATTTTATTTATTTATGGTCTTAGATAACATAATCTATATATGTATTTTAAGAAGTAAGACTTCATCTGACTTGTTCTGTTTAGATTGAGGCTATCTTATCAGCTGAAAAACTAATAGATGAATTTCCAAAGAGCAGCGTTGTGCTCTATACCTAGAAGAGTAGCCAGGTGTAATTACCAGTTTACTTATGATGCCAGAAGATTTGAAGAAAAAAATTCAGCATTGCCTTCTCAAGGTGTTATATACTAAAACATTTTCTTCAGTTACGGCAATAGAGATTAAGCACAGAAGTAATCTGTATCTTCAGCTATTCTTTCCTGTAAAACTGTCGGAATACCAGTTATGCTGCAGGTCATCATGTCCTTCAGCTTTTGAAATTCCAGTTGAGCTCTTCCATGCCAGTGACACCAAACATCTTTCCTTAAAGATGCATAGCTACAGTAGAAAAACTGATGCAATGAACAATCCTTCCAACACATCTTAGTGCAACCTTGGAGCAGTGGTCATTAGTTGTAGCACGGTGGCCTACACAGGTGCATCAGTACTAGCCAGCTGTATTAAAACTGAGGCTGAGATTTTCTTCACAGCAAGAAGCCACAGCCAGACTGGTACCACCGAGATTTGTTAAGAGCTACTCCAACTCAATCGCTCTCTTTCTACAGCATGTGAAATTAGAAAATTACTCAAACAGTTCACCTGGCTGAAAACAAGAAACATTTGAAGAACTTCACAGGTGCATCAGTACTAGCCAGCTGTATTAAAACTGAGGCTGAGATTTTCTTCACAGCAAGAAGCCACAGCCAGACTGGTACCACCGAGATTTGTTAAGAGCTACTCCAACTCAATCGCTCTCTTTCTACAGCATGTGAAATTAGAAAATTACTCAAACAGTTCACCTGGCTGAAAACAAGAAACATTTGAAGAACCTTGGCAATTTCTGGACTAGCTTCACACTTAATTAAACTCAGTTGATGTTCAAGGACAGTAAAATCCTATTGCATCATTTCTAACATTTCCACATTTCTTCTTGTTTTGTTCCTTGTGTATAACAAATTACTTCCATATGTATTTTGAATTTAATGAATGCATCAGAGACCTTTTATTATCCATAGTAACTACTCTGCAGTTTAAAAAAACAATACAATTCTTATTTTCTTTCTTTAAAAGAGAGTAGAGAGAAGTTGACTGATATCGGCTCCTGCTGTGTTTGGTCACTCGTTTTATTCAAGAGGTTTTCTGAGAGAAGAACATAAGAATTAGTGCTCTGGCTCTGATTCATGGTAGAACTAACTCCTATGCTTTCTTTAGAAATGCCCACTATGCTGGGCAAACTTTAGAGAAAAACACTAAAAAACAAGTATAGATTAAGTCTATAAGGCAGAATATTTTTTGACTCCTCACAATCATGGTCAGTTTACAACAAAAATCCTGAAAACTCTTATCTTTTATGTTAGTCTTTCTAAAGTACTTGTAAAGTTTCCCATTACTCTTAATAAACACTAACCTTTATTTTAAAGTCTTTTTGATTGTTTTAATAATTTCTCTTGTCAATGAATACAATGGATGCACTATGTTGAAAAAAAAAGATAAAAACCTCATCACCAGAAAGCTTTTAAATTTTTATTAATATTTGCCTTCATTATTTTTGAACATGTTGCCTTTAGAGTCCTGTTCAAGTGTCAGAAATTTACACCAGCCTACATGTAAAGGAAAAGGAATGCGAAAAGCCAAAGGTGGTCTCTGAAGTCAGAATAATAAGAGATGAAGACAGAAGATAGGCACAAAGAGGAGGGAAATTACAAATTCCATTGCTACAGCACTGTTAGAAACCAAAACCAGTTTTCATCTAGTACTGCTCTTCCAACATTTACTTCATTGTTGGGGATAACACTGCCATATAAAAATGCTTTCCAAAGATTTTATTAATAGTCCAGTACTTTAGTTACCAAGTAATCTTTCATAAAAGTTTAAAGACCAGATATTTCCTTTCCATCCTATATTTCCTAGGAATAGGGCCATGACCACTTATATCCCAGTGCAGAGGTTATTTTTTCAACAGCTGCTGAGGTTCTAAAGGCCAAGAGCACTCCTTTTTCACAGGCACACCACTTCTCTTGCATAGTCATATGCTATTGATGTTCACACTTATTTTATACATCTCTACTCGTGACTTACATACATAAGGAGAGGGAGAGCTACCACATTGATGTGTCTATTTTCCCTTTTAGGGTCATAAAGCTGTCAGAGTTTTCCAGACAAAACAGTCCAATAACAACTCCCAGCAAGAAAAAACCTACAACTCTTGGAGTATTTCAGAGCACGTTCTTTGAAACTGAATCTAGTGTTGACCAGATGAAGCACCCTACAGAGAGTGTACACTGTCTGATATGGTGTGCTCAATTATAAAATGACTGGTGTGATTAATATCTATATTTTATTAGGCGGCTTAAAACAAACACAAGCAATAAGTTACTTTGGCAAAAGATTCAATGTACTATCAGTATTTATGGTGTCTTTCCATTCTTAAACATACTGATTTATATTAAAAAAGACCTTCGGGTTCACTCATGTCATTTGAATAGGATTTTCATGGTAATGCTGCAGGTTCCAGAAGCCCAGCTGACGCTTACCAAGCAGTTTTTACAGCACTAGTGTGGGAAAGGCTGTCAAAACAATTTCTCAGGTAGCATATGAAAACTTTCCCTTCATCCTCCTCAGGGCCATGCTCCATTCCTTCTAAGAATCACATGGAGATATACTGGAGACATATAACACATGGAGAATATTTAATACCAGCTTCACAAACATTGGTTCTCTTTTGGACTTACCCTTTCCAAATATCCACAGAGCAGCCATACAGAGACTAGCCTTTAATTATCAAATCCAAGTATCTTCAGCTGGATCAAGGAAGAAAAGATGCAAGAAGTATCTCCTTAGACTTCCCCATTAGAAAGGAGTAACTTTTGTATAAGACTTTAGCATCCAAGGGATACCCACTACACATGGAAGTTTCATGTGTAAAGTGCAAATATTCAACCCAGGAGAAACAGCTACTTAATATAAGAAAACTAACTGGAATTTTGTGTTTACTTAGCCTTTCCTCTCTCCACTGGGCATGTGTCGTGGTTTAACCTCAGCCAGCAACTGAGCACCGCAGAGCTGCTCGCTCACTCTCCCCCCGTGGTGGGACGGGGGAGAGAATTGGAAGAGTAAAAGTGAGAAAACTCATGGCTTG
>NW_008794154.1:2950372-2976535 GCF_000699145.1 Aptenodytes forsteri | reverse complement strand
CATGGGAAGCTGAAAAGTCCTTGACTAGTGTAAGCACTGCTTAGCAACAACTAAAACATCGGTGTGTTATCAACATTATTCTCATCCTAAATCCAAAACACAGCACTGTACCAGCTACTAGGAAGAGAATTAACTCTATCCCAGCCGAAACCAGGACAGCATGCCAGCAAGACTGCCAAGTATGGGGTTAGGTTTTGACAAGTAATACCCAGCTACAAGGAATTTAACTAGTTTAGGTTAGCTCTAAAAGAATTCTCTTACAAAGGCATTGGCAGAGCCATTTCATCACTGCCATAAACCAAATTTGTACAAGCAACCTCAGGGCTCTTAATCTAGATTTATGACTTACTGTTACCAATTCCATAAAACATCTACAATCATTTGAGTGGCTGGATTAAAGTCAATTGTGGGGAATGAATGCAGGTGTGTCAACTTCAATGAATGCATGTCCACCTCGCACTAATCCTGAATATGACTCAAAATAAAGAATTAGAACTTGAGTCAGGATACATAGCATATGGTACAGTTTCAGCTGTATTTTGTAAAACTGAATGACTCAGTTATATTCTCTTCTGATTTTTTTCAACTTTTGAAAGTTTTCTTGGTTTTCCTCACAGAAGCTGAGTTTACACATCCTTTCCACAGAACATGCAGGCTGATGGGCAGGAGTGTTGATCTGCTCGAGGGTAGGAAGGCCCTGCAGAGGGACCTGGACAGGCTGGATCGATGGGCCCAGGCCAACTGTATGAGGTTCAACAAGGCCAAGTGCCGGGTCCTGCACTTCGGCCACAACAACCCCATGCAGCGCTACAGGCTTGGGGAAGAGTGGCTGGAAAGCTGCCTGTTGGAAAAGGACCTGGGGGTGTTGGTCAACAGCCGGCTGAACATGAGCCGGCAGTGTGCCCAGGCGGCCAAGAAGGCCAATGGCATCCTGGCCTGTATCAGAAATAGTGTGGCCAGCAGGAGTAGGGAAGTGATCGTGCCCCTGTACTCGGCACTGGTGAGGCCGCACCTCGAATACTGTGTTCAGTTTTGGGCCCCTCACTACAAGAAGGACATCGAGGTGCTGGAGCGTGTCCAGAGAAGGGCAACGAGGCTGGTGAGGGGTCTGGAGAACAAGTCTTAGGAGCGGCTGAGGGAACTGGGGTTGTTTAGCCTGCAGAAAAGGAGGCTGAGGGGAGACCTCATCGCTCTCTACAACTACCTGAAAGGAGGTTGTAGCGAGGTGGGTGTCGGTCTCTTCTCCCAAGTAACTAGTGATAGGACGAGAGGAAATGGCCTCAAGTTGCGGCAGGGGAGGTTTAGATTGGATGTAAGGAAAAATTTCTTTACTGAAAGAGTGGTGAAACATTGGAACAGGCTGCCCAGGGAAGTGGTGGAGTCCCCATCCCTGGAGGTATTTAAAAGACGTGTAGATGAGGCACTTAGGGACATGGTTTAGTGGGCATGGTGGTGTTGGGTTGACGGTTGGACTCAATGATCTTAGAGGTCTTTTCCAACCTCAATGATTCTATGATTCTATGATTCTGATGGCCATCTTGACTTTACACTGTCATTTTACTTAGAAGGCACAGTCCACTACCCAGTAACTCCCCAAGCTTGCTCTTAACAATCCAGACACATGGCATCTGCTGCCCAAGTTGTATCACAGAGCTTTTCATCTGTGTACATCTCTCTCCATTCTGTTGCAACAGCTGTTCATGCTGAGATTTGTCATCTCAAAACGGTTTTATTCTCCACAATAATCTAAATCCCTGGACCAACTAGAAAATGAAAGTGGCATACAATAAAATATGCTGGTTTTTTAAGGTGAGGACATAAAAAACAGAACATTCCTTGCAAAGAGCAGTGATGGACAGGATGCAATTTAAGACACTAACTTTCACCTTCAGTGCTGTAAGCAGCCGAGGTGACAGCTGTGGGAACATTTATCTTGCCAAACATCACCATGTCCACGATCAAAGGCAACTAGTGGGGAAGTTTCTCAGTTGCAAACTTTTGCACAGTGTACCCTCTACCCCTTGCATCAGGCATATATAGTTCTCGGTCTTCCCGTGAGCCAATCTGCTAACATTCCCAGTAAACTGAACAGCCCAGGCACTTACAGGAAGGGTAGATGGAAGACTAAAGGATTGATCTTGATCCATTTTGTCACTAACTGGCTGGTGTGAAGATTGAAGGGTGTTCTATAGTAAAGCTGATTATACTTAACACTGATCATGACAACTACATGAGAGCTATGAGTATATCTTGTAAAAGTGAGTTCCATGAACAATTAAAACCATTTTATATTTGAATTTTTAGAGTTCTAAGGATCACTGAGAAATATAAAAAGAAATTAAAGACCTTAAAATAACATCATTAGAAGTACCATGTTTCCTGACTCAAAGATCAGATGATATGTGACCAAAACATACAAGTGGTCCAGCATTTATATTGCCTCTGTGAAGCTTCAAATAAATATACCATGTGGAGGGAAAATCCACGTAAGTTGGGGAAAAAAGGAACATAACATCTTCAAAAAATATTACCAGCTGCTTGAATGGTTTATTATTAATTTTGCATGCACATTGATCCAAAGTGCATGACAAATTTAATTCATTACCTCATGTGACCTGCCACAAAAGTATTGCTACCTATTATGTATACATAGAAATCACAAATACTATAATGATGTGTAACTTTAGGTAGAAGTTTATTCACAGTTTTTTTTGTGCAATGTGCAAATGTCTTCCTTGTGTAAGCATTAATAAAATGCCTAATACATTAATACAATACAGTAAATAGGGCAGGTGGGCCATTTACGAAGACTCAAGCATGAAAATCAAGGAAGATTTACTAGAAAAAGAAATTACAAAGTTATGCGAAGAACAGCTCTTTTGGCAAGATTGCTGAGGTGAGATAACAACCAATCATCAAGAAAAGGTAAAAAGGGAAGAACTTTATTTCTGAAGATGACAACAGTATCCAGTGCCACCAGACAAAAGCACACAAATGAAATCAGCTCAAAGCCAGCCCTTTCTGAACACTACACTGAACTGGCAATCAGACAGAACTGCTTAGTAACTAACAGACTGGGTTGTTGGTTTTTTTCTTTTAAAAAAATCATGCTTCAAGTAACTGTACACATGCTAACTGGGCTTTAGCTTTCATAACAGACCCTCCAGTTGAATTGCTGAAATGGCTTGCTTAATATAGGTGTCAATTCACATCCCAAGGCCATCATCTCACAGACTGAGTGCATAACTAAAAACACAGTGTTTCACACATAGGTGAAATCGGACTATCTGAACAGATTATGGCTTATAAGACTGACACATAGCACTCATGCATACCAAGACTAAACATAGTCTGGTCACTAAAACACACGAGCCTGATGCATGGTAATTTAGTACTTGCTAGAGAAAGAACCCCCACCCCAAGCTGTAGAAATGAGGTCTGCAATTTTCTCGTTCAGACTGTATAATCTCACCAAGATAAACCCCTGGTTAGTAAGAGTCATATATTCACACAGCTGGAATTCTGGTCCATGCTATTATGTCACCCTTACATTGCATTTCAAGCACTGACAAATTCAAACCATTCTGAACAAAACTGAGAGGTGAACATTAAGGTCTGCAGACATTTCTGTTTCAGATTTCAAAGTGTTCAACCTTAAGAGCTTCCACTGATCATATATGGGAGAGTCGGAACAGAGAACAATAGCCTCTAAGAAAAGGCTTTATGGGACAAATGCATTAATTTCCATTCAGAAATCAGTAGGGATTAAGTCTTCCATTCACTCTGCCAATAAACTCCCAACTCCTCATTATCTGAGCAAGGAAGGGTGATAACACAGCCTGCCTTACTGCGGTCCAGGTGAGAGGTGAGAAAGCCATGATTGCGTCAGAAGGACAAGACTTATCTCTGGTATAATCTCTGATGTGCATCCGAAAGTCGTATCAGTCACAGACCATCAGATACAAAATCTTCTGTGAACTTTACAAGTATGGATGAATGTTTTACAGTTGTCTACGTTGTCAGTAGCTACTGACTTAAAATCAACAGTCCTTCAAAGCAGTCAACAGTCCAATCTCGTCGAAGGAGCTGGCAATTTCTACCAACAAAGCACTCAGTTCCTTCCTGCACTATGAACTACAGTTCTCTAAAGTGACCAGAAAGGAAAGAGCTTTCATTCATTCTACATACTGCCCAGCTTCCTTAGACACACAGTTTGCCTGAAACCAATGTACTATTTGCAGAATAATCATTAGGATATGAACTCATATCAACAACTGAGCAGGGCAGTTAAGATTGTTAACTGGGACACCTACTTCTAATGACACAAATACACTGATCCAAATATCACCAATACAAGAGTGGGAGAAGCAGAGGATTAATAATTGCAACTAAATCCTGCCCTCTGTGGTAGGGAGAACATAGGGTGTATGGCAGCCAAAAACTGTAATCCAGGTATTTCTCCCAGGAACCACAAAATGCCACAGGAACATCCATCTCAAAAATTAAGTTGCTGTGTCTTTTTGTCTGGCTTTCACATGACAAAGTCATAGTGGTAATATCAAGTTTGGCCATCAGATATTGAGAAAAGGGCGTTTACCATTTACTTGAACTATGTGCAATATGCAGGACAATTATAAACAAGCTGCTGTGGTATCTTCAGTATAAATGCCAAACAAACAAAATAATAAACACCACAAAACTGTAGCAGCTGGGAGTGGAAGAGTTACTCTGCAATGCCCAAAATGAGGCACTGAAGGGCCAATGAGGTCATATTCCTTACACTAGAATGTGCACTGGGGGAAAAAAAAAGTTGGAAAAGCAGATGGGTGAAATCTCAGAAAGTCTTAACAAATTAGAAATGCTCTTGTGTGGCTGAATGAACACTTAGACAAAAGCTGTCCCAGTAGAGATGCTCCACAGAAACTTTAGCACTGGCTCTTCTCTCAGCCTTGTGATGTTAGGACATTACACAGCCACAAGAATCATTTGAGAACTTCAGTGCTGCCTCAGCACTACCTTTTGGTTTTTTTAAGAGTTATTCCTCGCACTAAGAACAGTTTCAAATTGCTTGGCACCTCCCCCCAGTTTGACAGAATTCAAGTATCTGCAAAACAACTTTCTGCAATCCTAGACCCAATGTCATCAGCTTTAAGTAGTGTAATTTGTCAGATGGAAACAGAATACTGCAGAAAAACATAATACAGCTACGTATCAAAACAAATGAAGCTCCTGATGGAGTTTTCTAAAGGAGAAGAATTCTGTATTTGGCCTGTCGGGAGCCATAATGACTTGTACTTGTCATCTCAAGGGTAAACTGTCTGCCACGCTCCACTGAGAAGTAATCTGAAAAATGATGGAAGGGCATCAGAAGAAATTCTGGCTTTCTGTAACAGCATCAAGTATATCTCATTTGGTTTAAGACTTCAAATTGTTTTTGAAGCCTGACATTGATTTCTCTGAAATCTTTGCATTCCACACTAGTAGTCGACAGTATCTGCACAACCATAGTTTTTACTCTGTGACTTCCTCAGGTGCTCAATAGTTCATTAAGATTTTCACACACTTGCCATATTAAGCCATTATGACAATGAAAAGGATCAATGCTCTGATCTTTCATTAAGATTGACATGAAAAAGTTTCAAATCCACTTTGAGGAGCTGTTAAAAATCGGTTCAGGTTAATAATGGCCAGAAGATCTCATTATTTGGGGCTTACTTGTTATTATTTACTTTCCTGTCAACATGGATTATATTTAACCCTTGGAGACAATTTGGAACTCTTACATTTTTAAACACATCCCGCCCCCCAACATGAATTCATGATTGCTCGTTTGTGTTCCTACAGATACTGGAGCCAACACGTATGCTGTAATAAAGGTGACTAAGAACATACCACAGGAAGACAGAAGCATTTTGTTTTCTTCAGGAGATGTCTGAATGCTGTGGATGCCTGACAGCTTTTTATTTTCTGTGTGGCTTGAAGTCTGTTACAGAGCAAACAGAGTCCTGCTCATTTATAAAGGGGGTCTGGAATTCTTTGATGGGTGCCAATACTAGCTGTCACGCTTTGGATTTGTTTTCTGTGTGCACTGTAATGCACTAGTATTTTGCTTAACTTCTGGATAATTCAGTATTTCTTTCTTTCTTTCCCCCACCATGTCCTAAAATAACACTTTTTATTCCCAATCCCTAACTGTCATTGTGGGGAAAAATGTGTATGGAAAATTATTATGTTGGGAAGATGTATTTAAATGGTTGCCAAAACTGCACAATTTTAAAATAGTAAGAGTAAAAGCAAAGTACTGTGGCTTTTGGCCAGAATAAATTTTCACTCAAAAAATCTCATTTCATATACACAATAATTTCCCCAGAGAAATAATGCTGTTCTTGTTTATGGGATGGTATGGATCTCTTCTGAACACTGGCACAAAAATTACGATTAACTGATATGAAGCATAATTTAGCTTGAGTTCTCTTGATTAGGCATCCATTGGCAGCTTCTCCTGAACTATGAGGAGTAACAATTAACTTCAGACAGAAATATGAAATCTAAATTACAGTTGCTAAACCTAAGAACAGCAAAGAGAAGATTCTATTATAATAAAATATATTCAAATTACATAAACAGCACCTTTAATTTGGGAGACTGGGCTTAATAAGCATGGCAGAGGTGTGGATAGATTATGAAGTTAAGTATTTCTTTATATTCCTCAAAATTAATCATGAGCAACACAATACTGTACCTTGTTTTTCTCTCAAACTGTATATACAGAAAAACTTAAACAGCTTCTCAACTGTTTATGCATCTCTCCTACAGATAAAACTTACCTCACATTCCACTGGTCTTATTTTCCATCCTAAATCTTCCAAAAATTACTCACTCATCTCTTGGAGAGGAGACCAGGAACTGTGTTTCAAACTTCAACAGAATAACACCTGATAATACAAGCAGCTTGGCAAGTGGGCCTATAGCTATGAGAAAATGGCTGTCTTTTTATTTGCAATCTGGATAGTACAACTGACTTACAGAGAATGGATCAGTGAGAGACAGATGCCAATACATCAATACACCAACACAAAACACTTGAGACAAAGCAGTCAGTCTGTTAAGTGAAACTACTTGCAAAACATCTTTTCATTAGGAAACTCTTATTCATTCTTATCCTGAGTGTAATTACTACCTGACATATTGTTTCTCTAAAGTTCAATTTACTTTCCCACCCACGCGCCCTAACATGGTCAAGCTAGAACTGAAAGTGCTAAAAAAAACATGCTGAAACACAGCCTTGCTAGATTTTCCTGTTTTAAAGGTCTTACTCAACTGACAGAACCTAAAGGGAAAGTTTCCTAGACATATTCCCCGCAGGTAGTCTCTGTAAACTCCCCCAAAAACAGACCAAAGCAAATCACATTTAACTGGACAGATGTTCTCTTCCAGCACACCCTGATCCAGCTCATCAAACAACCCAACTCTCCCCCTTATGAGTGCACCATCTTTCTCTCTTTTATATAGACTGAAGTTTAACTATGTTCAGATGTACCTGTTTCATCTCAGGAGGCACAGCTGACATTCTCAACTCTCCCAAACCTCCTGCTGTTGTGCTGCACAGCCAGATTACTTCTACAGTCGTCACTAGGACAGCACAGCTGAGAAAACTTCCCTTACTATAATGACCTGGCCTATCCCCCCATCACATTTCTTCTTTGCAGGAGACATTAAGCAGTGAATTACCTTGAAAAGTTATTAGAGTAGCTACATCAGGACATCATCATTCTACATTTGCTGCTTTATCTGCATCGCAGTGTCCAGCTGCAGCCTGCATTTCTACAAAAGCAGTTCCAAAAGTATGCTGCTTTCTGTGCTAAGTACATCAAAAGTACCAAATGGTTAAGTGGGTACTGCACAGAATGACATTTGAAGTTATTTTATCTATTAAAATTTCAATTTATCTATACTGTTAAAGTGGTACATATTATGCATGTAGCAAAAAGTGAAGAAAAAGTGTTACTTATCACCTATGTGAGATAGTACTGAAATACTGGATAGTATTCAAACACATGTAAGTATAACCTTGGAAGGAGAAAGAATGGAAACACTCAAGTTAGATTTCCAAATCAGCCATTGTTTTGGTTTCTTTAGTTTCTTAATGTTCCACCTCTATGATTAGCAACTTCACTCTATTTAGTAACAACAATAAAGGGTTTTGAAAAGTATTCTCTTCATCTGCTGGAAGCTGCAATATAGAAATCACAGTTTACATATTTATTTTAAAATATGCGTAAACTGAAGAGCAGTTCCCAGGATTCCCTCCATCTTACTGAGGAAGGCTGTCACCTGCCAGACTAGAGTCATGCTCTCTCACTCTTTTTCCCCATGGAAACCTTGCTTTTTTGTTTTTTAAACAACAGTACAGCTTGTTTCCTGAACAAAATGAAATGCGCATAGGAAAATGTGCATAAATGAACATCAAGTAAGAAGTCATTAAGCAGATCCAAAGCCCAGAATCAAAAGAGACAGGTGGGAGTCACCCTGTGCATGTAGGATCTCTGATGAATGACCAAGCATGACTATGGGACAGAGAAAGCCACTCTGGTTTTCAGAAGTGGAAGGACCCTGCCTTCTGTCCAGCTCAGTGAGAGCTGCAGACACCAGCATCTCTTTAATGTTGAGCAGAACAATAGTGCAGAGCACTGGAGAGAAGGAAAACTTATGTTTGTGTGCTGGTCCCGCTCTGTGAGGGTTCTCAAACTGCTTTTTTGCAGGTAACAGAACAAATCTACTTCACCATCATACTGCAAGGAAAGACTCAAGACTAAGTATTTTAACAGTCGTGTCTAGAGCATGCAGAAAAATCACTAAAATTCCATTTCATTAATTCATCAATGGACTTAGAATCATAGAGAGACTTCATATAAATAATTCCTCAGTTTATATTAACTGACTTAAGACTCAGCTTTTAAGCCTTGGACTTCTTTCGGTTGGGGAGCTGCACGACACACCTCCTGTCCCAAACCACTCTTCCTGCTCAAAAATTTATTAGAATTTTATTCTGAGATCAAGTTCTCACATTTTGAATCCAACTATGGCAGACGTGCTTTGAAGATACGCCTTTAATGAGCTTTATCCCAGACATGCTTTGAAGATACGCCATTAATGGGCTTGGGGCTGCTTCCCAGTCTTCATTCTTCTAATAGTAAGTGACTTAGAATTTTACCACACAAGGATGTCCTTTAACAGACATCCGCATTATTGTGGCAGTGCTCCATGTTTCAGAGCATCCATTTAAACACAGGCATTGCTCTTGGACAGTTTCAAATATCTTCCATTTATATTCAGACAATGACATTTCACTATTCCCTCATATATGGTCAACTCACATTCAGTTATAATATACCATTTCAGCAGGTCACATGGTAAATGGAGTAAACTAAAAAATCCCTAGTAAGAATGGCAGCTGATTGATAAAGAACCAGTACATACATAGGGCCCTAATTAAACCCATTTTGTGGTGCATTAAGGGGAGGAAAGAATTTATAAGATAGACTAGATTTTTTTCAAAAGCACGTAAGTAATTTATGAATTCAGGTTCTAAAGGAAAGCAGGTAGGACTTGTACTATAAATGGCTCTGGCTCTAGAAAACAGAAGTGTTCCTTGAACATATCCTGTCAGGTAACCACAGAAAATTCTTCTTTAGAAAATACAAAATCCAGAAATTGATTTTTTTTGGCAGAGGATAATTCTAGCACGTTAAATTGCATAATCTTAAATGGCATCCAGAAACAAATGGTAGAAGTATATGCTATGTTAGAAACTTCTATAAGATTTCAAACATTCTTGTATTGCTGCTTTTTACTGTAAAAAAGCAAACAGCTCAAGTGAGAGTAACTTGGAAAAACGCAGCAGTACTGCAGAAATGCTCACATGCAGAGACAGAATCAAAGACAGGTTTTCAGACACATGTCATGCTGAATATAAAGGAAATACACTGAAACCCACCGTGACCAATATTTTCAAACTTAGAAACTTTGTTTTCAGTACTCCTGGGCACCCAGCTTCCAGTGACTTCAAGGATACTTCTGCCCACCTACCACTTATTTAGATGTTTGGCAACTTAGCTTGTCTTTCTGTGTCCTGTATTTATTATACAGTGCCCTTGCAGAATTTCACAAGAGCTAGAATGGAGAAAGGCTTCTTCTGGAAAGAGTAAAATATTAGCATTTGAAAACAAAGGATAACAATGACTGTATCTCCAAAAATGTACAAGCTTCCATTTGCTTCCATCATGCATCTTATTTTGGCTATCGTTTGGGAAGACTATTAGTATTTAAAAGGGAAATGTGCCAGGAGCTCCTTTTAACACAGTATTTTTAAGTTATTCCTGAGAGATCATCTGATTAGCCCAAGGGAAGTCACGATTTCACAGCAGGGTATTAATGCAGTTTTCCATTAAAGCAGATACATACAAACAAAGCAGGTCACAGCTTAACAAAATGAATAGTAGAATTGCATTTGTAACTAAAGCATATATTATGACTGACATTTTATATGTGAATTTTGCAATAAACATATTCATTGATTTTCTTTTAGCAAAACCTGTTCATGGAAAGCCAATGAGTGGTGTCATCTCCTCAGATGTTTCTTTATTTAATCAAGCTGTTGTTCTTACAAGAGCAACTGAATTCTTTAAAGTTAGCAAATAAATGGTCCAGCAAGGTAAACTTTTAAAACTTCAGAACTTCTAAATCTTTTAAGTCTCAGCTGCAATTGTGCTTGGGCAAACACAGCTCAAAGAAGAGGAACAACACCATCAAACTACACCTGTTCCTGAGCCTTACTAACATTAGATAAATTTTACATATCCACATACCTATATTCCCCTCTTTTCATTGCTTTCTAAGCTTTCCGTGTACCTCAGCTCAAACAAATGAACTTTGGGTGCATTTTTATTTTATTAGAGCCTGATACAGAAGACTAATAATAATAATAATTATTATTATTACTATTATAGTGGAAGGTATTCCTGCCCATGGCTGATCTTTAAGGTCCCTTCCAACCCAAACCACTCTATGATTGTATGATTATGCTGGAAAACCTTACTGTGCTCCTCCACCACAGGATGAGAAGAAAATTAAAAACAAGGTATCACTTGTCAATACCTTTAAAATAACTAAAGCTGGAAACTCAGAATTCATCTTAAAAAAGCTATGAAAAAATCTTAGCTGGATAGCAGCCAATTCAAATTTCTAATCTCCTGAAATGCTGCAAGCAGAAATGGTTAATTTTTAAATCCCAAACAAATTTGGATTATTCCCTCTAATCGCCATTAAATCATATGAAAGATAATGAAAAACTATTTTGTTTTAATCATTATTAGCAAAAACATGGGAGAAATCTTACCTTTTAATCTCCACATAACTGAAATATTAAGATGACTATATCAGCAATGATTTTGCTACACCTGTCAAAAATCATGAATCTTCCCAGCTTTAAATACACTGGTAATAGGGAAACCATAGCCAATGTCACCACTATTATAGAATGTTTCAATGTTTATCTGAATGCTAGCAAGGTTTTTCCAGTGATTACAAGCTCATCAGAAAAAAACCCCAACAAAACCAAAACCCAAAATAGATCACGTTAGCACACATTTAAGTCTTGTCTTACACACACTTCAAATTTTAATCTCATTCTACCTAGTTGATCTTATAAAAGATACAGTACATTTTCATTTATCATCCCAGCAGAATGAACTATCTTTAACAGTCAGCTTCTTAAGAAACCAATATCCACATCAGACAAAGTCTAAAAAAAACCCCAAAACCCACCCGTAAGATAAAAGGTAAAATACATTTTCTTTATCACTACCATCCCATATCAACTAAGATGATTACCCAAGGTATCTAACATTAAGCTATCCAAGATATAGCAGGGTATTTCAGTAGTGTTTCAGAGAATATGGTAGATAAAACCTGGGAAAAGGTGGGAACAAATGTTTAGGAATATTCTTGTGAATTTTATTTTGGCTCAGCTATCTTTATCAGAGCAGAATATTATTTAGATAGTAAAAGCAAATTCCTATCTGTAAACAAAAACTAATAATCAGGGCAATAATGTATGCTGAGGACAAATAATTTTTGTCTCAGGTGGAAACAAATGTAACTTATAAACACTAGAGCATCCTGTCAGTGAAAAACCATGAATAATGTCACACAGCATATCGCATAGTTTGAACTGATCCTCCCAAACATAAAGTAACAGCTGTAAATGATGCATAAGCAAATACAATATTTACCCAAAACTGTCAAGAAAAGCTTGAATAAAATATAAGGTAAAAGATACCTCTCTATGAAGAAATTATAAACTGTAAATGAAAACAGCTGAAATCTCACAATGTAAAAAGTAGTTTATTTATGCTACACTTGAAATTAAAAAATGCATAGGGCAAGGCTAACTCAGTGTAAATACACACCAGGCAAACACAGTGCACTAAGTTCTTAAGATGGTCACAATCAGATTAACATAAAGATGCTGCAAATTCATTTTTGTTCTCTCACTAAACTAAACACACCTTAGTACAATACATAGCCTGACAAGTTGAGACAGAAACAGGAGAGTCACAACTCAGAGGTACTGTTCTGTAAAACAGGAAGTCTGAACTATCTCGTTCAAGTGAAAGATGCATTTTACACTACTGGGTACCAAAAAAACCCCAAAAAAGCACCAAGCAAGTGTACTGCCTACGTTGAAAGATTAACACGGCTCTTATCCCCCATGGTCTTCCCCCTGGTTTTATTACCACTAGCAATGCTTTAAGTTCCATTGGGAACAAATTCACAAATGAGCTATCCTTCCTTTGCTGTCTGGGAGAGGTTGTATAGGACCTTCCCAAAGGGCAAATGTGGATTTCTACTAGGAGAGCCTTTCAACGTTTGTGCTTGGTTGGGATTATTCACAAAAAGAATGGACTGCTGGAGAGCTACACCATCCCTGTATCAAATAAAAGGAGGGAAGACTAGCTAGAGAAAACTATTTTTGAAACTGCAGAAGGATTCAGAATGCTGTAAATGCATATACACAGAATAAGGAGAAACAAAGCAAAACAAGCTAGCTATGCACTTCATGAGGACTTGCATTATTTTGTAACCATTACTTTGCACCATTTGCTCACATAAATCAAGAACAGCTTTGACAGAAATACCTCTTTAAAGTATGACAATAAGGAAAAGAATTATATTAGTTCTGAGCATTTCTGAATATTTTTCAGAGGAAGTCTTGCTGGAGTGAAGGTCAAATCGTAATTATAACAATACTCTAAACCAAGAAAAACTTAAAGGCCTATAAAAACATGCAGAAATTACATCAACACATTATTGTATTTCATAGGAATTTTCACAAAATAAATACTATCATTTCCAGTCCTCAGGAATGAAGAACGGATGTCACAATTTTCACATAAAGAAATTTAAACAAGTGTATTTTCTAGATCTTCACACATGGTGAGAAGGAAGCAAGAATTGCCATGCATCCAAAGTAGGTAAGTACTATTATGCCCTATAAAAATAACTGTCAGAATTTGCTCTTATTAATGTTCAGTTTTCTCTATCCACAGGACCTCTGCTTGGCAAATGCAGATGCTGTGTCTACCATTATCACCACCACCAGCAAAGAAACAGAGACCTACAACAGTTAAGCTATTTCTCCATGGCTGCACCGTAAGCCTGTGGCAGCCCCCAAAATAATGCAAAAGCATCTGCACAACTTTGTGTGTGCATGTGTCTACCAGCTTGGAGTGACTCCAGTTACCAACCTCGCACTGCAAAGCAGGAGCTGTGGCAGCACTGGACTCAAGACTTCCCCTGAACTCCTTCAATACAGTTACAAGTCTCACTGGAGTTACTAGGGCCTTGTCATGGCACAGCACCAAGCGCCATGCTTCCATTATCAAGTCACTAGTCTCCCTTGCTCATGCTATACTGGGCATCCCTCATCTTCAGATACAGCACTTCATATTGCTGTTTGCTGTTTGTTTTTGGATAGGAAGGGAATATATTTAACTGGTCAACAAACCAGAAGTATTTTTTAATTTTAACATGGCATTCCCTGGGGTTATGTCACTGAATGAGAGAGAGTAATAACACACTTCTGGAACAGGCTTGGTGCTTCAGCCAGATTCTCTGTTCTCACTTCCGCCTGAGTCACTCTAGGATCCCCCAGGCTTCTCCACAGCTGGGTGTCAGATTATTTTGGCTGGGAGTTGTACTTGCACAGTCGGTACCACCTGCTGTAAATTCTTCAGTCCTTGTTATCTCTGCAGCAGCTCTTGGCCTTTCAAAAGCTAATTCAGTGAAGAAAGGGGAAGGGATAGTTCACGCTTGATGTTTAAACTGCAAATTTGTTTTCCAGAAACTCTTCAGATTGATAGTTTTGATTATATTTTAAATACTCACAGTGTGACACAATGAACTATCAACTCCTGCTGCTGCTATCATTCAAAGAAGGCCAAACTCTATGCTGTTAAGTTGGATGATCAGTGGTAGAAATCCAATGTAATGCCAAAGACCACAATGGAATTACTTTACCTGCAGGTGACAGAGCTACTCTGAGGTTGTGTAAATAAAGAGAATAAAAGTTCACCGTACCTCTTCATATAGACAAAAAACAAGCTATTAGGCACAAGGCAGACTCTAGTATTTTTCTGTTTACCCCACTACTCACAACAGTCAGCATTTTTAGAAACACACAGGTTTTTAGTACTGAGGATGCCATCAGTCAAGTAATAGGGGAGGTAACAGAGATAGTAGCTGCAGTGGTTACAGAAACAGCTGAATTTATATTCTTGTATTTAAACAAGACTTACTTAAACTCACTGTAGCTGCAAGACCTGAACATTCCCTAGGAATGAACCAACTTAACATCAACAAGCACATTCAGATCGCTGCTGTCAGGAGATTTGGGTATGGACCCAAACTAGTCTGAGGGATGCTGATATACGTTACAGTTAAAAGAAAATCTGAATTTGAGTCGAGGGCCAAATTTCACAAATCAAACCCACTGCTAATCCAAAAATAGATCCAAACAGGTCAAATTTAAAGAAAGTTCTACACTCACTTTGCTGTACAGGTAAGTTGACTCATTTTTATTGCTGTGTGGTCTTTTTACAGGGTAGTCATTGAACGAAGAGAAGAAAGCTAATTATGATTTTGGTATGTTTAACCTGGAAAAAAAAACCAGCAGTGGTGTGCTATTATGAGAAAACTGACCATTTGTTTTCTGCCTTTCCTTTCCCTTAACTTCCACCCTGTCCAAGATAAAAGCTTAATCGAAAGCACTGAGATGTGGAGTAGGGGGAGGAAAGTGTTTTTAGGTTATATGTATTTTGTCCTTCCTTTCTGGAAAGTAAACAACAACAGAAGTTCATACTCATAACTTCTTCTCAGTTATGAGTAAGAATAAACTAGGACTTCATAATAAAATAACCTGGCATTTAACAGACACTATCTGATCTCCACAAAAGACACAGAAAGATGTAATGTTGCAGAACCTTATAAATGGCAAATAGGTAGGATGGAGGAAAGCAAATACTTCATGATTTTTTTTAAACACAATTACGTATTCAAACATCAGAAGGTAGCAGTAGTCATATATACCTACAGTACGATGCATACACAGTGCCTGGTTAATGTGTATTTTAATATTCACGTCTTATCAAATATGCAAATATAAATTCTCAGAGAAAACACACATCGTATGGTTTAAGCCAGCCACGTGTTACCAAGATAATTTTGAAAATCTATTTCTGCACTTTAAATTATAAAATCTTTGAAACTTTTCCTTACTCTCTCCAAAATAAGCATTTTTCTACTTCTCATCTCTCAGTTTTATAGATATTTAGAGACGCCCTAGTTCAAAATCTTTCCCTGCCTAAATAGGTGGGGTCTTTAAAACTTCTTAAGGAATTTAATAGGTCTGGAAATTCTTAGTAGGCTACTAAATCCCCCTATAAATCTTGGCAAATTCCCAGACTGCCCATTCTCACAGGGATAGATGGCCTAATTACAAATCCATTAAACACTGAGTTCAAGGGTCTGCTTTAACCCCGAAATTATTTGATCCGCCTTACACTAATATCTTCAGTGAAACATAGAAGAGTAAAAAAGGAAAAAGCCAATAGGAAAATAAAGTGAAAACAAGGTTGAGAGTAGGCAAACTAAAAACATGAGAAAAGTAAATGGCAAGCGAAAAAAACGAAGCAGTAAGGGAAAGAACACTGAGATAAAGGGGAAGACTTTCAGCTAAAGGGGAAAAAAAGAATACTGCTTGCATTGTATAAGCTATCTCTTAGTCAAGTGTAAGTAAACTAAGAAAAGATGTTAAGATGTTGATGTCATGCCACCTCTCTAGGTAACAAAGGTATGGGACCAGCTCTGTCTCTGCTGTTCAGCAGGGGCCACAGCCAGTCACTGCAAGTGAGCAGGTATCACTGTAGAACTCCACCCGGCAGAGGCATGATGAAGCCTTTCTTCTAAGCTAAATGTAGAGCAGGTATTTGCTTTTATTATATGTGCTTAATTTTATGTATGCTCAGACATCTGCAACTGTGCTTTATGCAACTAAATACCACACACAAGCACCTAACTAAATGGCCCAATTTCTTAGGGCAGAAAGATGTCCTAGGTTTTGATCTCATTGTTAAAGTTATTAGAAGCTTTGCCACAGGCTCAAGTGAAGGCAGCACAAGTCCTTACTGAGACAATCAATAAGGATTTATTTTCCCATTTTCAGATTCATGCATACAGAAGCTTTGCCCTTTCATATTTTAAGGTAGAAGAACTAATGTAAACCATTAGAAAAACTACTATTTTTCTCCCCTAGATCTACTATTCAATGTGACCTAAGAAGGTTGGTTTGGAACAGGACAACTGTCACTGTGTTCTGACAGTCGAGTCAGGGTTTTTTTTTCTCCCCATTTTCTATACAGTACTCATGTTATGCAAGCCTTGTACTTTGTCATTTGGGATTAAGAAAAGACCAAAAAGAGACATTTAAGTCATGGACTTTGTTCAAATTATCTCATTGTCCAGGGACGTGGAGCCAGCTAATCTGTGACACTGAAACAGAACTTATTTTTCTTGCAGTCTATTTGCTTATGTCATTTGGATGGCGAAAAGAAACTCCGGTCTAGGGTGCAAGCAGCAAGAAAGAACAGAAAAACGTGACTGTTGATTTGCCACCATGCCAGGCAAGGTGGTATTCCTAACTGTTTTGTTAAGTTGTGGCTCATTGTTTTCCAGAGACCTAGACATTACTTATGAGTATTTTTAATCTGTCATCCTGAATTTAGACGTTTCTTTCCTCTCATTTTGAATACCTTCCAGCCTTAATAATCTTCTTGATCGTAACTGTACTCAACATTCACAGCAAACATGGCCTTTAGTGTTTAGCATGCTTATTAGGCTTGCAGTACATCAATGGCTTGTTGTTTTAACAGAATATGACAATGAAAAGAATCACACCCTTCGGCATGGTATAACCCGATTAGTGGCTGTACCAGTTTTGACATTTTTCCAACCTACTGAGAAAACACATACTTTAGGATCTGTTCTTCAAAGAGTTTGTCTCTCCTGATAAAGGCCTCCTCATCTATCAACAATCTAATGTGGTCAACACACAATGCAGATGTGCAGTATTTTGGCAGAATGCTAACTTATACATAACTCCCATGCAGCACTGCTATGCCCTACTATTTATATTTAGTTAAGAAATAATTTGTTTGATATTCTGAACAATAATTCAAAGTGTTGTTGGACAGGATGCTTGCATTTGTGCATGTGAGGTAAAGATACAGAAGGCAAGCATATAAATACAAAAAGGGTCTAATAACTTTAATCCACTGAAATAATTAGTATTTTTTCTCTTGCTTCTTTGCTGTACTTTTAATTTTCACACTAAGATACCTAGGAGGAGATACTCACCATATCTTTGGTTAAGCATTGATGACATTCATTATGAGCCTCTAGAGAAAGCAATGAGGCCCACGTTTTTTCAAAGATATTGTGGCTCTATGAACTCAGCAACAGCTGTGAAGACTACTGAAATATCCGGTCTCCAAACACATCCAGATAACTATCACACTAGAAGAAAAGTGGACCTTGAAGAGGCAACTCATATGAGAGCTCTTCCAAGTGCAAGTTGGCATGCTCAGTTCTGAAAGAGCATTTACACTGTATGGCACAGCATTCATGAGCTTCTCAGGCATGCTATATTCAAGCATCCACATAAGAAGAGCTCACATAAGACTTCACACAGTAACACTCAAAATTTCTAACACCAAGTGCAAGCCTAACTATTGCCCAGTAACTTCAGACCACTCTCAGAATCTGTTCTGTTACTATGAAAAAAATTAGTCCATCTTTCTCAAGCACCATGGGTAAGTTTTCTTCACCCATCAGCATGTTTAGCTACAGCTTTATACCTCAATTCTGAAACAGAACAGTTTCAGCCAGTGCCAAGCCAGTACTTGGGTAAGTTATTCCATGATCACAGTTATCACAACAGGGACATTTCGGCAGGCACATACCTTTGTGAAGCAGTATCAGGGCTTGGAGAGAGGACTTCGAATGCACAGCAATACTTCCAGAACTTCCATGCAAGTCATGCCACCTTCCTGGCACCGTGGCTGAAGCCTGTCTCACTGTCTACGGAAAGTGAGGCATATTTTTCCTAGAGCAATAGGAAAATAGCTCCCAGTGCCATCTGGAGGCTGCTCCAGATCTGGGGCTAGGTGGCAAGGTATTTGACAGATCAGGTGATAGTACATAGCTGCTTGACTTTTGCCATCTCTTCCTCCATTCCATTCCGGCTTCCTCTTGATAACTAAGTTTCTGGGTGCTCTTTAATGGAATGGATCATCTCAGAGACCCTCTTTTTTTCCATAGAAGTTCAGCAAAACATGACTTTTAATCTACGCTTCTACCTTACAAACAAGCCTGGGTTCAAAGTCCATATAAGAAAAGGCATGTGTGTATCAACAGCAGCAGAAATTCCACTACCATACAAATAAAAATACCGGGTATACATAATTAAAGGAAAACCAACCAACCAAACAAAAAGAATTAGTCCTTCACAGCCATTTCTTTGCAATAAAGATGTCATAGCATGAAATCTATGAAAAACAGCACATAGATTAGTACAAAACATTCTCTATTTGTTAATCTCCCTTGAATTTGAATTTTGTCTTCAAGTTGCCTCTTAGACACTGTGAAAAGGCAGCTTGCAAGCAAACAATGGCGGGCGTCTCCTTTTGATTTTTTTCTGCTAGAATTTTTTTCCGCTAAATGAAAAGATTTCTTCTTTCATTACTTCTAGAAAAGTTCTTATGGATTAATATGCATTTTGTCAATCCTAAACAAAGCAAAACCAAAAAACCTCAGAACTATTCTCTCAGCAAGTAGAGAAATAAATTACTTTTATTCATCAAGCATTGCTTTTGGTCTATATTTGCTTAACTCCAAATATTGCTACTCTTCAGGAAAAGGTCCTCTAGGGATACTTTCACCATCCTTAGCTCTGTAGATAATTTAGGCACTCCACTGAACTTCTCCACTGAACCATTCAATGCACCTTTACAGCAAACAACAAAAAGACTAAATATTCTGATACTTGAAATAATAAATGGGTGATGTTAATTTCATTATCTTATAAAGAAAAGACAAGACAGAGTAAGACTGCAATTCTGTTATCCTTATGGCTGACACAGCCAGGAGTAGCTTCAGAACATTTTTTACTCTGTAATGGTCTACCTATCTTTTCAGCTGATAACCAACCCTCTCCCCCCCAGCTGCCATATTCCAAATGACACATTCTGCCACATTCTCTACTTTCTTTAAAATACCAATATTCAGTGTCTACCACAAGCATATTTGCTGCAGAACTCTGGGTTCCTCTAATACTCTCAGAATATGCTGTGATCATAACACCTGGATGAGGGGCAGGCTTTTGATTTACTGCTGCTAGTCCACTCCATATTTGGGGTATTTTTGTTTTCATTGAGATCACTACTACATTGCTCCTGCCATCAATTAAACCACCAATTAATATCCTTACTAGATGCCATTTTCGTAAACTGTATTGTGCGCTTCAATAAATCATAGACTGCTGTAAGAATTTTGATTTTTTTAAGTAAAAAGTTGAATGAGGTTGCATGTTGTGAATTTAAAGTAGCCAAAGCCTGCTGCTACCGTGACCTCCAGAAAAAAATCTAGCTTCTATCTTAAATTTCTGAACTATTAATACTGAGAATTGAAATTTGCGATGACTGGTTATTGCATTACCACATGATACCTATTCTACCCTTGCTCACATGACAGAGAAGTCAGAAATATAAAATAAAAGAGAGGCAGGACAAGCACTCTGAGGACACAGAGCCAGTTTTACTCCTTGCATTAGTGTTTATACGAACACCGATGCCTCTGGGGACTATGCAACACACTCAGTTTGAACCCTGGAGGAATCCAAAATACCCCTCTCTTTTGTATTTCAGTAGAAGTAATTATTTCCACAAATCTGCTCGAATTCATGTATCCTCTTGTCAACAACAGGATAGGCCCTTTCATAAGCTCACTCCACGGCTTCCAGTCTGAGGTCCTCTGCAGCGCTGAGTAAAGCCAGTCAAAAAACAATTCCTGGACAGACGAGTCATCTGTAAACTATCAAATGGATGCAAAAACCTATGCTCCTTTATTTCTTGGTAACTTTAATTATCTTGTACAGACACACCAGGCATTACGATTCAGCTTCAAACAGTACTGTAGTCCAATATATTAGTAGCCTTAATCTCATTATTTAGTAGAATCTAGCTGCTATCATTTAGCCAGGAGAAATACAGAGCAAGCACATGCTTTGCAAGTTCCTAATTCAAAATACTCTCCACATTTGTGGTCCCCGTGTATCTCCCTGCCCATGGTTCACTCTTTGGTCAGTAACTGCTACAGACTCTCTGGCATTTCCTGTAAAAAAGCAACCCCAAAACGCATCCCACATTATCATCTGACTGCTACCGCACAGGCCCCTTTCCTGGCATATCACTCCACTTCCCAACCACAAGGTTCTTTGGCAATGTCAAGCTCAGCAATGAAGGCAAATAGGAAATTACTAGCCCCGAGGCCTAAGAATAATGGATGACAATGCTAACAAAACACAAGCAAAGTTTAGGCTTTCGAGATGATATAAGCAGTTAACTTCTCCAAAAGAGAAATACGTATATTTAAACGTGAACTATGTTGTCAGAAAAAAGCACAAATGTACAAGTACGGCTGATGGTCTTGCTGAAGGCAGCAATGCCACGATGACTACTAACGATGACTATTGAGGCACCACCCGCCACAGCCCTAGAAGAGCTCACACGAAGGGCTCCCCGAGGCGGCGCAGGGCTCTAGCTGCACCCGCGCCGATCCAAGCCCCCGCCAGGCCGCCGTTCTACTGAGGGATAAGCCGCAGGCCCCCACCCCCTCACCGGCACGCTGTCACAACGGTACAGGGGCACTCCTCCAAAGGGGTAGAATTCACAACAGGCACAACAATTACCGTGTTCGCTGCAGGCACCCGGCCCCCTCCCGGGCTGCGCAAAGCCCGCCTCAGCGCCCGCCTCAGCCGCCGCACGCCCCCCGCTTCTGGACGCGGCGCGGGTTTCCCGTGCGTCGGGGGCGGGGGCCTCTCCTCAGTCCGCTTATTCTCACTGAATGGACAACTTGCAGTCAGCTGGACAACAGAATTAACACTGCTCCCTATCCACGAGGCTGAGCTGCTAGCTCCAGTGTGAGAACCGCTCCTTGTGGCATATAAGCAGGTGAGCATGGGCTGAAGGCCGCCTGGGCTGAGGCCGTGGGGAGCACAGCCCCTGTCCAGGGCAGGGCTAACGCGGCAGGAGCTTTACCTATGGGGTAGTCATGCTTTGGAGCCCAAGTGCAAACAGCTACTTGGAAACATGGTGGGGTGTTGACTCCGTAAATTTTGCATGTCTGTAGTAGTTTCTGCTCCAGTTGCTGCTGGTGTAAAGGCCTCTCTGTGCTTGTGCTCATTTTTTCACAACACTGTGGTTTTAAAGACTCATTTTTTTGCAGTGCTGTGGTTTTAAAGTTAACTGGAAAAGTGTGACTAAGCTTTGTGTAGTCATATTTGCACTGTGCAGGAAAACTTGTAGTTAATTCATCCAAATTCTGTCTCTTACCTTTTGCTTTTATGTTTACATTATTATCAACTTTTATGCTGTCTGCGTATGTCACATGCAGTTTTACCTCACTCCAATTTTTATCCATTTCTTCCACAAAACCCACTCACTGTTTTCCCAGTAATGCTTCCCACTGTGATTGCCAGTATGGCTGCAGAGAAATTCAGGACACCAAAAAGCCTGTTAGCCTGTGTTAACTGAGCATTGTGTGTGGCTTTTAGGCAAGCTCAAAAACAGCCCCGCCCAAAAAAAAACCCCGCAGCTTTTCAGCCAAGCATTTTATCAGGCTTGCAAACACCTGCAAATCAGTTACACTACGAAGCCTGTCAACTAACAAAGACAAAGCTTTGTAATACAATACAGTTAGACCTGAATAATTTAGGCACTGAAGCAAGTATTTCGAGATGTAGGCTGTTTACTTTCCTGAATGAGAAATTACCCAGACTTGGATTCATTATAAACCTACTGAGAAAAAAAACCCAAATGAGTGAACACTCAGTGTGTTAGACTTTAGCATCTAAATTCTTTCACAGTCCAACTGCGCTGAACACGCACGGGGCCAAGGAGGGACGGCAGGAGATTTTCCATTTTCTTCTTCTGCCTGTGATACAGGACTTGACAGGGAGAAGAGATCAGCAGGATTAAGATGGGCCATCAAAATCACATAGGCAGCATTAATGTTGGCAGCTGTTTGTCTCTTGAACGTTGACTTTGTTACTTTGGAAAAGTGAGCTTTCCCAAAAGGAAATAAGACAAGTATCGTCAGTGTTGTTTCATAGTAATGTAAATGAGTCCTAATTTCCTAAATGTCATCCAGAGGTCATATTGAGAATAAGGTCTTACTGTTGTCAGTTTGGACCAACTGGAGAAAACAATATTGAATGGGTTATTGGCTTCTCTTCACTTGATGAAGAATTCAGGTTGAGCTATTGTGACGCAGTTTGTTTTTCTGAAGGCTGGACAGTGCATCCATTTTTGTATGTTGTTCTGAACTACCTGTGGGCATAGTTTTTGGAGAAGCATGCTTCTGTAGCCACTGATTTTTAAGAGATAGTACTACTATCTCCTCTCAAATTAGTATTGAGCAGAAACCTTTATTTTTCAAGGACACTGATTTAATGACAGTGTGCTTTTTCTATTTTTTTCATTATCTGACTCTCTAAATCATATGCTGAGTTTTATTTGGTTCTATAAATTTACCATGTACTTGTTTCAACCTGGTGGTTGTCCATCAGAAGTCCAGAGAATTGTCAGCAGTAGTGCCAGGTCCCGTTAAACTTACCCCTAAAGGATGAACCTGCAAACTCTTAATCCTGCTGTCTTTCTTGCTGAAAGCAGTAAGATTACTTGAGCGTAAGACAAATCAGGAAGGTTATAAGCACAAACTACTTATTCTAATCTCTAGATGTGAGGGGTTTGTTATTTTTCAATTCTGGGGTGAACTTTCTGCTGTTAGTTTGCTTTTTTTGTTTCTTATCTCAGCTTTGTGAAATTACAGTACTAGAAAGATGAAGCTGAGTAAGAGGAAAGCAAATACTTAGCATTTGACAGGAATCAATACAAGCTGTAATCTGCTTTTTTGGTTCATCTTGGCATTGGGTGTACACCTTAGCAATGTGTAGGGGTTAATATTCCATTATATTCCATTAATAGAATGAAGCTATAAGTCTTTTATTATCCCTAAAATTATAGGGCATAAAAATGACCAAATACACTATTGATCTCAGCTAGGAATTTGTAGAAGTTCTTCATATGCAGAGCTTGAAGGTCAGTGAAAGAAGGAACTTCATGTGTATAGCACCTACTGAAACTCTCTGTTCAGCTGAGGTGCGCTGGGGTGGGTGGTAGGACAGCAGTGTGCCCCTGTCACACCCTTCCCACGGGCTGAGGATGCAGCCCACGCTGGCAGAGAGCTGTGAGCAGTGGGCAGCAGGAGAGCCGTCCTGCGGCAGTGGTGGGGCTGTGCTGACCGAAGAGTGTTTCAGCTATAGCATAGGCCTAATACAGTGTATTGTTTCCTACCACAAACCTGGCTTCTCCGATTGTCCACGGGAGCACTGATAACAGGTCTTTGCTTATTCTTAGGGAGGATATTGCACTATTGACTTGATGGGAGTTTTCCCTAAGTAAGGCCCAAACAGGAATCTCGGCATTTGACTCACAGATCATACCTCTTGTAGCCTGCATATATACAAATGTCTAATCCTTCTTTCCAAGCACAAGGTTTACAAGAGTGGAAACTCTCACACTGCCTGTCAGGCATGTTAGTCCTCTTTGAACTGTTTACAGATTTCTGGTCAAGTTTTTCCCTTTTCTCTCTCTTTGTGGTGAATTAGGCAGTTACACTTTTTTGGTTCATCTAAGATTTTTGAAACAAGTCCTTTTTTGTCATTTTAGTTCAGTCTGTTCACACACATCACCCTCTACTTTTCAAGCTTTGTTGTAGTTAAGGCTGTACAATAGGCATCTAGTTACAAAATCACATGTATTTTTAACGACTCCTCTATTCCTACATTGCTTGGTGAGATTTTCTATTGTTTGTGTCGGGGTGTCTTTAAGGCACCAGGTAATGTCAGGGTTGACCTGCAGGAGCAGATGGCTTGTTCTCGTAACTGGAATGGAACTGTGGAAGAATTAATGCAGGCAAAGTTGAAAGTGAGATATTAATTTGAACACTGATTCTGGAAAGGATGTAATCAGCATTTTTCCCGCTCCTGCCTGTAAGAAAATGCAGTATTTTTGTTCTCTAGACTTTTTGAAATGTTTTCTTGCCTATTTTTGATACTTCTATTGCCTTTTCAGTAAATAAAACCTTATTTGTTCTTGTTCCTTCTTCAGATGTTCATTTTGCAAAAGTGCTTCATTTTTACAGCTAATGCTCAGTTAATACCTTATCAGCCTCCTCTCTTCATTGCATCTGCTCTGCGGATCATTTGCTGTGCAGTTCCATAAAGTCGGTATTCAGTTTCCACCTTTCTTAGAGAGGAGGAAGGTTGCCCTTCTCAAGCAGCAGACATTTTAGAGTGTGTAGCTGGTAATAAAAGATTTCAGAAATTTCAGCTGCCATTTCTGCCTCAGAGGTAATAAAGGTGCTTTTAGGAAGGCAGCAGAAGTGAATGTGATACCTGGTTTGAGCAAGAGGAATGGCAGCAACTCATATTGCTTCTTCTGATGTTTGCCAATTTATTAATAAAAATGAAACTTAATAAGAATGAAACTTAGTAAGAATGAAACAAATATCTTTTGATACTTGGTTGGCTGGCAGATCTTATGACAGAGCTTGGAGCTGCCTCTCTGTGCAAGAAGTCACAGCTGTCTCCCTCCTGAGAAGAAATCACTCAGTGAATGAGGATACAAGGTCTTGCAGCGTCTATGTGACTGCATTAATTTGACAAAGGCGATGAGTCTGCATGGAAACAGGCACCAAGCATTGCAGACATGCAGCCGCTAACCTTCCCTGTGCATCATCTCTTTCCCTCTCTTCAACTGACTGGAAAGAAATGAAAAGCCGGAGAAAGAGGGAAGGTGCAGGCTGCTCTCGCGCTCCAGCTCAGCTGTCGCTTTGCGTACGGCCTCGGTGCCTTCCACCCTCCTCCGCGATAGCGCGGCAGGCAGAGGTGGCCTCCCGAGCGTGCGGTCCCGAGTCGGGAATGGGGCAGCTCCATCGGACATAACGCTCATCTGCACCGCCTGTCTCCAGGCGGCAGCTCTTTCTCTCTCCTCTACCTAAGCGCTCGGGGAAGCTTTGCGAGGTGAAGAGCGTGGTTTGTAGCTGTCGGGGCGGGGGGGCTTGTTTGTTTGTTTCCTGCCCCATCACGTTTTTATGATCGCAAAGAGGAAGAAGCCTTCAGGTCACCCGGAGAACTGCTCGTCCGGCAGCCCGCAGACAAGGGCTTCTTTGATTGCCAGCGGCTTTGCTGTGCGGGGGCAGCGGCGA